>NW_028261387.1:44724992-45024992 GCF_051295495.1 Thamnophis sirtalis | reverse complement strand
ACTAATACAGTCAAGTCATCTACTTTCTAGCAAAGGATATAAGTACTATTACAAGTCACTCTTATTCATGTATGAAATGTCTCTTGGTAGTTGAAGAAGCTCTTATAAATCTGTGCAAGTGTTAAATCTGCATTTTTATCCTACAGACCAAGGGAAAATTTATATAAACAGGATTTTATTTTATAAATGTAAAGAGTATATGTAATGTATCATGGAAAAATTCATTTGGCATTGTATTAGAAACCACAAAGTTTAAAAAAACACTGATCAGAAATTTTAAAAACAACATTCTTTCTTATCAAGAAAACCAATCCTCTGAGTCATCTCCCTCCTCTCTTCCATAACTAACCTGGCTCAACAATTCTACTGTATGGTCTCAACAATAGCAACTATATCTGTCTTTTAGAGGCATGTAAATCAGCCCCACTGCTAACCGGAACAATTGTGGCTGGTATGAATCTCTTTTTGCTGCCAAATAGAACGCTTGATTCTGTAGATGAAAAGAACAATGTTGAGCTTTGCGCATTTTCCTTTGCGGGACAAAGACGTCCTAGGACACTCTTCAATACCTTCTGCCGGAATTGCTGATCCATAAAAGCATAGATGATAGGATTAATGCAGCTGTTGGTGAAAGCCAGGCAAGCACTGATAATAACTCCCCACCTGAGAACTTTCAATGCCTCACAAGAGAAGTCGATGTTCTGTACCACACCATAGGTGATGACAGCTGTGAAGGTATTGAAGGGTAACCAACAGCAGATGAATGCCCCAATGATGACAAAGATGATTTTAAGGGCATGGTTTGTTTTCCTACCTACATTGACATGACTCTGGAGCATGGTGAAGATAGAGCAGTAGCAGAATAAGATTACACCCAAGGGTAGCAAGAAAGTCAAACAAAGTACCGTGAAAGTATAGATGATAGAAGAGCCTTCATCCTGGCATGCAAACCTGTCTCCCACTGGGATCAGCTTTCTGTAGAGCAAAGATGGTATTCCCAATAGGAAGGAAAATACCCAGATGCAACTGCAGGTAATGCTGGTATTTCTCTTGGTCCCGAGAAATCTGGAATCCCAGTGCTTATTCATCACAAGGAAGCGTTCCACACTCATGCCCATCAGGAACAAGATGCTTGAGCAACGGTTCACAAAAATGGCATAGCTGCTAATTTTGCAAAACTCTTCACCAAACTGCCAGGAATCAAACGCTTCAGTCACAGCCCAGAAAGGCAAAGTACATACAAAGACAAGGTCTGCAATGGCCAAGTTAAGGATGAAGTTGTCCACAAGCCTCTGGTTGCCTTGTTTCAGCACGATCACCAGGATCACAAACAGGTTCCCAAAGAAGCCAATGAAGAAAATCATGAAGTAGATGACAGAGATAAAGACAGAGGCAAATGGCAGCTTTTCCATAAAGCAGAAGTCGTCATTGGTAAATCCTAAATCAAAAAAGTCTACAGTGGATGATTCCAAGTCTCTGCTCCAATTTTGGGTCCTGGCCAAGTCAGTTATCAACTCAGAAATCTTCATTTTCTATCAGAGATTCAGCAAAGAGTTTTCTGCCTACAGTTGCAAGAGCTAGCCAAAGCACAATGCAGATATGCTCTATATTTGGTGGTATAAATAAAGCAGTGGTTGTTTTTAAGCACCTGTAACTTCCTTTATCAAAACAATTTATGCTAAGCAGTAGATAGAAGTCCTGAAACTCTATAACAATAAAGAAAACACTTAGTAATATAATTTGGTATGGCTGAGTAGCTACATTCTTGGTATAGTCTATTGTAAAAGTTAGAGCAGGTAGTTATTTGCAAGCTGCTTTTCTCTTTGGATAGTTTAAGTTCTTTCTCAGAAGGCTTTGATCGAATTGGAATTACAAGTCTTAAAACTTCAGCCAACAGGGGAATAATTATAAAATCATTGGTCATGATAAATTATTAAGGAATATTTTGTCTTTTTTCCAAAGTCATTTTTTTTCTCATTGGACAAAATTAAGTCGTTGCTTTCAGGTAGTGTAGAGAGACTGGTAGCATCCTCAGAATGACCAATTCAGCATTCCTTAAGCTAATTTGTTGCATTCAAATGAGATAAAATATGCTGTCCTTTCATCATGTCAATTTAAGTTAAAATTGCAGTCCCATCTACTTTTGTAAGAATAGGAGAAATGCCATCTTGTTCTTCATCTCAGCTTCTGAATGCTTTGAAACTTCCTTATCTTTCCCATTTAATTCTTCAGACCATTAAACTGCTAATATTGTTACAATTACGAAGCAGTGGTTCCTTCCACACCAATCCAAAGTAGTTTATGTTTAAAAATTCCATTGAGGTATATGTGAATAAATATTTTCTAGCAAATGATGCTAGAAAGCAGTGAAAGCAGAAGCCAGATTATACATTTTGTGAATGAAAAAAAGAAATGTTCATAAAGACAGTAGAGTACATTTAAATATATAATATAAAGTAATGCCTGGCATGATATGAAAGTACTTGATTCAGAAATTGAATAAAAATACTTAAAAGATGGGTATTTTCCTATTTCTCTCAGTTCCAGCCCAAATTGAATGCAAACTTTTAACCAGATTAGCATCTTTTTCTTTGCCTAACATCAAAAAACAAATTGTCTTCCACTGAGGTAATTCTCAGGACATGCAAAGAATAAGATGTGGCCAAATCATCAATTTTATAAATTGTGAACCCTAGACAATCAGAAAATCTGAACTAAGAAATACTTATCCTGAATTTACAGTTGTTATTTTAGACACATTATGTCAAGGCAAGAGTCATTGGAGAATTGCTGATGCTTGAAAAAAATAAAACTCAAACAAAAAAGTGGTTGATAAAGGATAAGGTGGCAAAATTTTATCACTGATGACTTATCAGTTTTGTAAGTACTTTACTGTACTGCTGCAGGGGGGCACAAAAATACAAAAAAGTGACCATAGAGGCTAAGATAAGATGGGAAGGGGATATGCATAGGGCAAAAGTGATCCTATGTTTCAGTTGGAAAAGATAGCAAGTCATGAGGTAACCGGCATTGACAAGTTCTAGCTTGCACACTGAGAACCAAACAAATGACATGTACGGGGACAAAATGATCAAAAGTACCAAAGTCTCAAAGCAGTCGAGAAACAAGGTATGACTATATTTCCTATTTGTAATTGTGCTAATAGTTGTTTTAATCTGGCAAGAATCTGTCTATAGATGAAGAACGATAAAGGAAACTGCTCTTAAATAACTGCAGATTTCGTTCTTGGTTCTTGGGGGTCTGACATTGATCCACTAAAAGGAAGAAAGGAAATGAGACCATAAGAATCTCTTCAAATTAGGACAATCTTCCTTGCCTACCAGGTGTTTGGGACACCTACCAGAATTCCCAGCCAGAATGAATATCGAAGCTGAAGTTCACACATAAGAAGAGTGTCAATGGTTAGAAAAGGCTGCCTTAAGGCAGTATTTCTCAATTTCAACAACTAAGATGTATGTACTTCAGCTCCCAGAATTTCCCAGCCAGCCATGATAGCTAGAGATTTGGGAGTTGAAATCCATACATCTTAATGTCACTGAGAATGAGAAACACTGTCTTAGGATATGGTCCATTGGCATATTAGGATAAGCCTACCTTTCCTCTATCAAAAGACTATGTTCTCATTGCCTTTCTGAGAAATTGCAGGAACTGCAATAGCTGTAAATGTTCTCACTGGGCATTTTGTTTGTTGTTCAAATGCTATTGAGATGACAAAATATTATTGTAAATGTTTTCAAAGGGACTTTTGTAGCATTTTAATTTAAACATTACTGCGCACAAAATGAAATCATTAAGAAATGGGTAGTCTGATCCAACAGATTCATTGTGGCTGCTGAGACATACAAAGCAAGTATGTTATTAATTACATTTAATTAATTACAGCCCACAGGACCTAAACATCCATTTGGTAGAGATAGCTCTGCTCAAATTGCACATGAATAGTAGTTGTGAGTCAAATGAAACCCATGTTGCCATCTCTCCTTTCATGAAACATGTCCAGTGTATCTTGTCCACTTTCCTGTGTGTGCTGTGATCATTCTCTTTTTGGCCATTCCTGCAAGATTGACAGGATTCCTTGGTAGCACAGTAGACTATGAACCCCAATGGGCTCCCCAGCAGTGTGTTCTTTTCCTGTTCCGTGTCTTTATATTTGTGTTTTCTCCCAAGGAACTACCACTCCTCCTGGCTCCTTGGTTGTTCGTCTCCTCTGAAGACACAGGACTGAACTCACCTTGCCAGTTGTTGTGTGTTTAGTGACTGAGGCAGACCAATCCGAGCGCAGAGCGAGATATCCTGCAATCCCAGATGAGTTCCCAAATTTTTGCCCATAAAACTCAGATGCCTGGAGTTGGAAAGAACCTAGTTTTTAAATTTGAGAAACACCCCATACCATTGCAAGTGGGTTTCTTTGCCCCGTCCGACACAAACCACAATTAATTCATGCAAAGCAAAGGGCATTTTATTAAGGGAAGAAATCAAGTCTTTATACAGGGTACAGAAATAAATGATGCATAAATTTCATATATTCAATGCATCAGCAACAAATCAAACAATAAAAGACATTGATTAAATTTGAGGAAAGAAAGGCACCCTTAAAATATCTTGCATCTCCTCCTTTACAAATTGGCCTTGCTTGTTTTCACTTGTGACACCCAAGACCTTCGAAACACATTGTTGATTGATGGTCCCCAAAAGGGCTATTTGTTGCACAACAAAGGAAATGGTTTTGGCTCAAAGGAAAGCCTAAAATTCTAAGTAACACTACTTGTTATGTTGTTCTTTTTTAAGGCATTGAAACTGTGCACTAGGTGGAGGCTAAACTCGGAGAAGAGTAGTTACAAAGATGTACTTCTGATAAGTATTTTTTTAAAAACCCACTGAAGCTGTAAACAGCTTTGTACCCCAAAAGATAGCAGTAAACCTAGGAAATGAGGAAACTGGTGCAAACTGGTTAGGCTTCATCATGAAAAGCAAAGAAATAACCTAGGCACTAGAAATATGGGTACCTAGTATTTGCAATTACCTTGTCCTGGGAAATAGAAATGACCTTGAGGGACAGGAGGAAGAGCCACTATCAAGATAATAATCAGATGAGTCCAGGGCAGAACTGGACACATCTGAACAAGGCAGACAAGACTTTTCCTAGTTCTCACAAAGATGAATAGAGGCAGGGAAGATTCTGTTGCTATAGCCATATAATAAAAGCAATATTGACCTGCAAGACTTTGGTTTCTTAATCCGATCTACCATATTTCAAAGGGTGGACATAGCCAGAGGAGGAAAAATATAAGGGAAAAAGTTCAGGGAAATAAAATAATTGGATCACACAGGCTCACACAAGCGGCTTACTTAAGCGGCTTCTTGGTACTCTCTGCATGTAAAACTGAATTGGGATTTACGTTAAACGTAATCATTAATTTTGAATATGCTAACTCTAAAGATAACATCACGGCAAGACAATTTTTGTCCTAAGCCTAACTTTAGCACACTCAAAATACCCCATATGATAAATTGAAGGCATGACTCTTCATAGTAGCTAATGATTATTGAGATACTTATTTAACCCGAAACTCAGTTCTGCATCTCCATATGATAAATCAAGCACCAGTTGTTATGCAGAAAAGTAACTTCCACTTCTGGCCGTTACATAACTATAACTATCAAAATCAAGGAATTATAACCCAAAATGTATTTTGTCCAAAACCAGCAATGCATACAGAATATCTAATTCTCATCCCAGCACTCACAACTGTGGGGGCTAGAACCATGTTGTTTTTTTAATCAGTAGTTTATCATAGGGTATAGAGGGAGTGCTGGATAAGAATTTGAATAAATACTTTTATTGTCCTTAAGGAAAAGCTAACTACAATGAGATAATTCATTATTTCCCAACAAAGCTTCCAAATATTAGATATTACCATATTAAACAATGCTATAGAATAATACAATGCCCTATAGTTCTTTCAAACTAACAAATACCTGGCTAATTGTGAGTTAGAGGACCACATAAATTGGTTCTACTTTGTGCATACATATTAAATACAAAAAGATACCAGAAATTATTCTGTCTCCCATACACAGTTTAGGATAATTATGAATTGTCTTGCAGCAACTAACAAAAATTATCAATTCTTTACACAGTTTTTTTTGTTTCCTCAAATGCTAATAATAAAGCTAAAGACACACCAAGTGCAATACATTGATTGGTATTTTCTTATTTGAATGAAAACTCTCAATTCTTTTTTTAAAATCATCATATATTTAAATATGTTCCAATATGATTAAATTCTGAGTACCACTTGAGGCTAGTTCCTGGTATTATTAAACTCAGTTTTCTAGGTGATATTAAATACCCTTAGGTGATTACTTTGTGAACTTTCTCTAATTTGGGAAAGAAGTTTATTTCTTTATTTTTGAATAATAGTTACTCTTAGTCTTTTAACAGCTATATGTAGATAAAGCTATTAAAAACTTTGTTTAAATATTGCTAAAAGCCTAAGACTATACTGTATTAAATATATGCTTTGATTACACCCATCCTGTGAAGCTAAATTAGCTCCAGTTAACCTCAAGGGCATAGACCACTCCCTAAACCATAATGCCACTTATTGTCAGTTGAGCAGAATGTATGAGCAGCCTGCTCTAATAAGGAAGTCCCAAATTACTCAAGCATGTGGTGTCATCCATTTATAATTTGCACTAAATCAAATAATACATTATTTGAACTCCCATTAATCATGACCTTCTGAACCCTTGTCTAAATGTTGGTCTTTTCTTGGGAGAAGATTTTTTTTTAATCCACCTTTTTCTTCTTCAGTGTAGAATTTCAAGAACTACTGTATCAATCAGTATTTACATCAGGGGTGGGTTTCTGCCAGTTTTAATCTCTTCTATAGAAGAGGTTCCACAAATCTACAGTGCCGTTTAGAACCGGTTTCAGCTCCCTCCCCCCGCCCGTCCGCACATCATCAAGATGAAGAGTGAGAGGAAGAATTCTGGGAGTTGAAGTCCACAAGTCTTAAAGCTGTCAAGTTTGAACACCCCTGGGTTTTTTTTCTAAAGGGTTAGGGGTGCAAGGAACTTGTAACTTGACAGCTTTAAGACTTGCACACTTCAATGCCTGAGTTCCTGAGCCAACATGACTGGAGGAGGAATTCTGGGAGTTGAAGTCCACAAGTCTTAAAGCTGTCAAGTTTGAACACACCTGGGTTTTTTTTTTTTCTAAAGGGTTAGGGGTGCAAGGATCTTGTAACTTGACAACTTGCAAGATCCTGTTGCTATAGCTCAGTGCCAAAAAGATCATGTGAAAACATCACGTGCACACACATGCATGCTCACTGGGGTTGTGCTCTGGAAAAGTTGAACTTCCGGGTTCTAATGCACATGCACACCCGACAATCAGCTGGCTGGTGCACATGCGCATGCTGGTTTTCGGCACTACTGCGCACGCGAAGGGATCATGCTCCGGAAAAGCTGAACTTCCAGATTGTGGCATGCATGTGCACCCAACAATCAGCTGGCAGGTGTGCATGCGCACACTGGTTTTCAGCACTGCTGTGCATGAGGAAGACAGCTGATCATCACACGTGCATGTGCACAACAGGCAAGGGCACGCGTGCTGGGTGTCATGGTTTCACGTTGCACTTTGGGCACCCATGCTATAGGTTAGCCATCCCGGCTATAACTGTTACAATAAAAGTAATCCTGACCTATTTGGCGTTGGTTCCCATAGTCTGGTCTACCTTACTGGGCTGAAATGCCGCGACCCTTTAATACAGTTCCTCATGTTGTGGTGACCCCCAACCATAAAATTGGTGTCTCGGTTCCTAAGACCATTGAAAATATGTGTTTTCCAATGGTCTTAGGCAACTCCTCTGAAAGAGTCGTTCGACCCCCAAAGTGGCCCCAACCCACAGATTGAGAACCACTGTTCTATATAAAGGGATTTACTCCAGAAGCAAAGCTCTAATAGTGTACAGAGTAAGGAAGATAACCTTGATGGAGATATGCAGGAACTGTTTCCTAGGCAAAAGGGGCTGAAGCATTTTTTAAGTCCAAAACAACAGGATATCATTTAGAAGTAACATAGGTAGATGCCTTCTTATTTCATTGGTGGAGAAGGAGGGTCAGCACAAAGTTGCAACTTGGAAGGTTTTGTTATAATAACCAGTCTTAGTAAAAGTAGTTTTTGTCTTCCTGCAGAGTTGATTTCCTAATCTGGTTTACCGAGTGGGACTGACAAATGCTGAAGGAAAAGGCTGGGAGAGAAACATCTGGGTGGAGAATGCCTACTGATCAAAGGAGAAGTGGTATGCCTATACCTGGTTTTTAAAATAATAACACATTGTAAATATGTGATAGGCCTTGGCTAGTGTTGGTATATGAGGGGAAAGTTTCACATTTATATGGTATTGTTAATGACCAACTTGAGTCTGATTTCCTCATGGTTGGGAGGATGAGTAAAGATAAGGTTGTAAGAACAAAGTAGGAAATTGGTGTCATCAGGTCATTACTGTGCCATGTTAAGAGGCAAATGGGAACAAGTCCTAGGACAGAAAACAGCAGATAATGCATGATATCTCTCATTTATATCACGAAAATTCCAAGAAGTAATCTAGTTTGCTCTCTCTATCATTAAAACACCATATTCTTTCATTCTTTAATCTAATTTTTCTCAATAGGACATCTTCCAGATATCTTGCAACTACACCTTTCTTCTTTCCCTACAAATTATTGCCTTGTATTTTAATGTTACTTTGTAAATCAGAAACGGAGGCTCAAGACTGCCATCTGATGGTACAACTGCTTTTACTGTACATATTATACTCAACCAGATGATTTTTTTTGTATTATTGATTTGTCATCTATCTCGCTGTGGTGTTACTCTAGGCAGCTTACAATAATAAACAGGAAGATCCTTCTTCTCTAGGAATCTGCCACGCTCCAGGATTCTCTGTAGGGCTCAAAGCTTGGCTTTGTTAGTCAGTCTATTTTTGTAATATTTTCAACTTCTGCTCTTTCTCACCTTTAGTGTGAATTGTCTCACAGTTGCTTGAGCACATCATCTTATCTAAACCTAGCACTTCCCTTGTCTCAAGGAAGAGTATTAACGTTTGGTTTGATTACTGCAGTGTCATAGAAGACATTGGGAGCCATCAGTTTGCTCATGAGTGCTGAGCAACCTTATATCCATACATTTTAACATTATGGCTGTTCCCAAGGTGGACTCTCATTTAATCTGGCCACTAGAGATCTCCTGGTTGCCATTCACAGCAGCTATTACAAGGCATATCAAATCACTCCTAACATAGAACAATCACAATACACATGGTTGTAATTCCTAATCCAATGTAGAAATGATTGCATAGAGAAGCGATGGGCTCCTCTTCATTGGATGTGTTCCAAGAAAGGATTGAACAAACGATTGTTATGGAAGTTTGACTTTGGATTTGTGCATAGAGGAAGACATTGAACTATATAGTATAGCCCAACTAGCATTCCGATTCTTTTTCTTTTCTTCTGAACCCTAATTCAGATTCTTTTTAAAAGCTCCACAGCATCAATTATTTGAAAAGAATGATTTAGCTTTTGTTCATCTTGCTTTATAGGATCAAGTCCCTATCTACAGATTTCGCTATGAAACTTTAGCCTAGTCAGTAGACTGCAAGCAAGGAAAAGAAAAAATCTGAATATTAATACAATAATAAATAGATAAATAAACAAACGTTAGTTCCTATGAAATGAGGAATCCGTAAATGAGAAAGTTGTTTCAACTTTCAATTTCGGATACGTCGCTTCTAAATCATTATAACCATTGACTGATAGTAGCCATTAACAGTCTTTAACATGTATCCCGTCCACGAACCGATGTTATCACTTTTATTTTAATAAAAGACAAGCATTACTTCCAAAACGAACGGGAAATCCGATCCCCAAGATTAAAACAAAAAAAATCCTGCAGGCGAGTCTCCGGACCCATCAGTTCTATCGGCCTTTGATTGTTGCTGCCTGAAACGACGAGGCGCGCCGTTCTAGGACTCTTCGGCGATCAAGAATGTTTGGCCCTCTCTGAGCTCCATTAGCTTCACTTGGCGGTTCCGGTGCCGCGTTGGCCGTTCGTTCCTCCTGGAGATGCGGTGACGAGCTCGGCTTTGACTCGTGGGGAGGCCGTCATGGCTAATGGTGAGCAGCTGCCCCTTAGTCCGGTTCTCTCTCTCCCCGAAACCCTCTCCTGGCCGTTCCCTCGGGGCAACGTTGGCCATTCCCCGCTCGCCGGCCCACCCGTGTACTTATTCTCTCAGGAGTGGGGCGGTTCCCTCGTGCCAGGGTCCCCAGACCTCCCTGGGTTAGTCCCCCTTTCATGCTACCCCACCCCCCCGCAGCCCCCGCAAGCAGGAACGCTCCACGCCACCGGCCCTGACTTTCTCTTCCCTGTTCTTGGCAGTGTATTCCCTGGACGGGCTCTTGGTCTTCGGCTTGCTCTTCGTTTGCACCTGCGCCTACTTCCGGAAGGTGCCTCGCCTGAAAACATGGCTCTTGTCCGAGAAGAGGGGCGTCTGGGGTGTATTTTACAAAGGTAGGGATCTCGCACAGAGCGCTAAGCACCGACACGGTAAAGCAGAGGGAAAACTTTATAGACAAGCGCTGAGAAGCGTTGAGTAGGAGCTCAGAAGTCAAGCTGATGGCATCTTCGGCAGGAAGGACAATTTAATTTAATTTAATTTGTCAAACGCGTATAAGATAAGAGATGTAAGTATAAATATGATTATGAATACAGGAAATGGATACGAATAAGTGGGGACAGTAGGAAAGGGACGGTAGGCATGTTGGTGCGCTTATGCATGCCCCCTTACAGACTTCTTAGGAATGGGGAATTAGGAATTAATTATAAATTAATTAAATTTAATTTAGACCAACTTTTTTTTGCCATTGCACTTCCCTTTAGTATAATCTTAGCGTACACACCTCCCTTAAAAACAATCCGAGCACAAATGAGCAACGAAAGCAGTACAATAAAACTTTTTAATAGATGGATTTTATTGTGACAATGAACAACTAAAGGTTCTCTCTCTCCCCCTCCCCTTTCCACTGGTACTCTTTTTGTACTTTCTCAAGAAAGATACCCCTTCAGTTTGGGAAACCCTGGGTTAGATGGAAGCTAGTTTAGTGTATAAATCAGACCTGGGTGGATAGAAGTTAATTAAGCATTTGCTATATTGTGATTTAGCTTTAAATTTCTTTACATTTATTTGATAAAGAGAGTGTTGATACTTTGATATAATTGGAAACGGTAGATGTCATTTATATAAAGCAAATGTTTCATTCATCTTTAGCCTTGGTATAGCATACGTATTGAGACTGGAGGGTTTAATCATGCTTAGCTTTATGTTACTCACAAAGATGGTAGGACAATGTGCTGGTGAATATCACTTTTCACTGGTTGACTGGAGGTCAGCAAGTTGGATAGAGGTAGACTTCTATTATAGGGTCTCTGCTGTGGCTCAAAAGTGCTGGCAGTGTTATAGATTCTATGCCAGTGTTTACAAATTGAAAAACCTTAAAGAGATTCTGTGAGCAGTATGCAGAAAACTGGCTTGAAATGTTAGATCAAAAGATTTGAAGTTAGCTAGGCTGGCAGTGCACTCTTAGTGTGTACATTGCAAGAAAGCATTTTTATTTTTCTTCATTGTCGAAGAATTATATGAAATAACATGTGCTTATTATTGTTTGAATAATAAATATCTTTCATGTTTTTCAGCGGCAATCATTGGTACCAGACTTCATTCAGCAGTGGCAATATCCTGTATTGTCATGGCTTTTTATGTCCTCTTTATAAAATGAATCCCATTGCTTCAGATGGACAACTGTTTAAATGAAGACACTATGCTATTTTGCTTCAGAGGACTGTACCTCCTAGCAGAATTCACAAGAACCTATACAGATGGCAAGGAGAAATTCTTCTGTGGCCACGTCTTGCTTGAGACCAAGGGAATGTTGTTTAGATAGAACGTCTAAAAGAGTTTCGACAAAAATCAAAAATTTTATATGCAGATTATTAAAATTAATATTAGTCTATACAAAAGAAATATCACAGGTTTGTGACAAGTAGAAATGAATGATGCTTTTTCCAGTTTGATATAACATGGAAGTGGAAAGGTTACTCTAGTATTTCTTTTGTCCCCAAAATGTAGTAGCATTGAAAGGCTGTAGATTTTTTTCCTTTGATTACTATACTTTGAACCCAAACTCATTATAACAGGAATAACTGAAGATGAGAAACTAGCCAATGATAGAAAACAGTTCTGCATTATGGAATTCTTGAAGAATTGAAACATGAAGGAAACAAAATACAATTTGGTGGCGTTCACTTATCTTTTGCTATAATTAATCTTGCCACCTCATTTAAATTGCTGAATATGGTTAAAATGTCATGTTATTTTGTAGAACCCAGTTTGCAAGTAAGAATTAAAAGAACTTAAAATGCGATATGGTATAGGAGAAAACAGTGGGGGCATATGCTGTTACATAAGATGTGAGATGCTAACATGTTTAAATTACATATAAAGATAACATGTATATTTTGAGATGTGTACATACTTAAAGATTTGTTCTAGTCTTTATTTTTATTATACTTTTAAATTTTCCTCATTCCACCCCTCCTCTTGATAGTAACCTCCTATCACTATGTGCTTAAAGTGTAGGAGATTCTCTTCTAAAATAGGAGCATTACTGTAAAAGAACATGTGTGACTTGTATATTTAAAGTTTATAATGTTGTAAACATCTGGCTGATTGACAGATAGTTTTAAGTTTAGCCCTAAACAATTTTAATCCATTGTTTTTTATATCAGTTCAACCTGAGAAAGCCAAGTTTCTTTTTCAACATTGTACATCTTGTCACAGTACTAATTACATATTTATAAATCAGCAAGAACACTAAAGCCATAATTTGGCCTTTGGTATTCCAGCAATATGTGTTTGAATAAATCTGCCTTTTTTGATCTTCCCTGTATTTCCTGTCTGATATATATTTGAGCCCTTCTCTTTTTTTCCTGTGTGATTCTTGCTGTTAGAAACTAAACAAATAAAAAAAGTGTTTGATGTAGAAATGGGAAGACAAAAATAGAGGTGCTAGTTTGAGTAGTGGGTTATTACTTTCAGCATTTAGAGGATTTTATTTCAAGGCATGTCTCCAATAGAAATGTTAGATTTCTTTTAACGAATTGAATAAATATTTGACCACATTAATTATATAACTTAGCAATCAGTAAAGCAGCCTTTTAAAAAGCTTCTTGTCTGTTTGAAGATATATTTTCATGTTTGCTATGAAAGCTAATTACCTAGACAGTGATTGGAAGAAAATATTAAAATCTTAATGGTTTTCTGGGGGGAAAAATCTATTAGAGATGTTGTTTTTGATTATTTGTAATTTAGGGAACCTTTCTACAGATACTTTACCAATACATAATTCTGGGAAACCATAATGCTGTCAAAGATCAACGTTAGGATTATTCCATTAATGAAGATAAATATCAGACTCTAAAAGATATAATTTCTTCTTCATTGCTTTTGTCAAACTTTTAGTGCACATGAAGGAATGCTAAAAAGCATTTCAATACAATACAATGATATATATCCATTTTCCCTGATGGGATTATATGAAAATCTGTGCCATGCATAAGAAATGGCTTAGTTTTAGCTCTATTATTCAAAATGCTAAAGTCTGCTTAGTTTCCAGCTATCCAGAAGATACCTCAGTGATAACTTGTCCCATGATTATATATATAGTGTAAAGTCTATTTAAATTTCTTTTAACCATTGGAAGTGAATTTGCTTGATCAATTAAATCTTCTCTACATTTCCTTTCTTCACCTAAAGCTGATGACCAAGTTTTGCAGTGAAGTATTTAGGTTTTTTCTTCTTTATATTAAACATTTTTAAAGAATATGAATAATTAATAAAAAACAAAAAGATAAGTAAACCATCTGAAATGTTATGAACATTATTTTTAAATATATTAGTTGCCCATAAAGCTATGAAATATATCATTTTAAGGGAAAAACTAAAATTGCTATTATTGGTTAACAAAATATAAAACACTCCTTGAAAAAATGGGATATAATTAGATCAACATTAGAGATCAAATTTCTCATAAAATTGAAATGCAGACTCCAGTGTAGAAAAATTTGAGGTGTAGTACAGATCTATGAAAAATGGTTTCCAGTTAGAAATAGAATTCCGCATCAAGATTTACTCTTTAAAATGAAGTTACTTTGGACATCAAGCATATTCCTATAACTTGACAGCCATTCTTCCAAGGAAGGAATCAAACATCCTTTTCAATAAAAACATACTTTTTCTGCAGGTAACATATATAACAGCTAATTCTGTATCTTTAGATGGAATATACAACTTGGTAAAATTCAATAAAAATATTGCAGGTTACAAAACTTTAAACACATGTTTTATTCTAATATGAATTATTTTCCAAAGAGGTTGATCATATAAGAAAAATGATCAAATTGGTTCATTACATTTCAAAAACATTTCAGAAAATATATACCAGTTTCAAAGCATCCGAATTTTGATCACGTGACTATGGGGATGCTGCAATGGCCATATGAAAATGAGTCAAGCCACTTTTTTCACTTTTTTCAAACTCCCACCAAGCAAGTTGAATACCTGTATTCCTTCTTGTTCCTGAAGTTATTTCTGTGTTATTTTTAAGATGTGTGGATTTCAACTCCCAGCATTATCCAGGGTTGGGTAGTAGTTAAAATTTCTTGAGTTTGAGAAAAGCTGCTTTATAGAAACTTGCCTTGTCACGTGGTAACCCCAAATTTTCTAATTATAGGGATGTCACTTTTGAGATTTTAGCTGCGATTGTTCTCGTTAGTCTAATGCAGATAGTATTTATTACGAAATACTGTGCACATATAATTAATAAAATGTTATATCAATTCTCATTGTTGATGATTTTTTGATGAACACCATAGTTAAAACGTTTAGGCACACAATAAAATGCCAATAAGAAAACCATATGCTTACATCCAGAAAGGGGAACGAATAGAATATACTGTTACCCTGTTAAAGGCTTACTGTACAGACTGACGATCTGTGTAGTTCCGGTGAGCCTTTGGAGATTAACGTGGAAATACAGCACACAAATAATCACGGATGCGTGGGGGAAGGAGAAGAGCAAATTCAAATGAAAAGGCAGTACTATTTAAGCGAAAAGGCAACTATGTCAAGTACTTCAACTACTCCCCCACCCTCCATATATTATTCTGAAACGACTTATCCGGCAGCCTTAAACTCTTTTCGAAATTCCGGCCATTCGAACACCGGGTAACTAAAACGCCCTATCAGGCGCCGGCTTCCTTCGCGGCTCCGACGCGCAGCTCTCCCTCCTCCCTCCTGGGATCTCACGGAAAGCCGCAGCTCGCGCGAGCCCCGGCCAGAGATCTGTTGCGATACCCAGAATGCAGTGCGGAGTAGATAAACCGCGGAGGCAAGCCCGGCCATCTTTGTGTTGGCAGTCAGGGCGAGTGATTGTGGCGTGCTTGTGAGTGGGAGCGAGTGTGGTTTGGGGGATTTGCTTGAACCGCGCCTGTAGCGTGTCTGTGTGTGTGTTATGTGAGGCTTCGGGAGGTGTATGTGTGTTGCCCTGCTCTGCAACAATTACGTTCCTTTTACACGTTGATCTTATTTGATCGGGCCGAGATGTCGCCGCCTTCCCGGCCTGAAATGAAAAGAGCCGCTTCTGTGAAGCCCTTGGCGCTGTACAGAGAAGCTTAGGTTTAATGAGCGTGCGGCCGTATTGTCGGAGATGATGAATTGATCAGATAGATGAGGCTGGAGGTTGGAAAATTCCTCTTCCTAGCCAATGTGTATCGAAGCGATTCTGATCCGGCTTCAGTCGAGGAACTTCTTTGTTCTGGCGGGCATTTTATTCTTCGGGCTAGAAGCACCGACGTCCAGTAAAGTCAGGATTCGATTTTCCTTAACAGCCCTGTGCTGGCAGTTGAGTGTGCTTTCTTTAAAACTTAATAAAAGTTAATGCGCCCAAGAGGCTGGCGATGCTCTAAAGATCGATCTGAGGATGGTATGCGCCTTTAAAAAAACCCGATAAAACCGATATTATCAAGGCATAAGGGCGCATGGTGGATAAGGTGCTGTCTCTTACAGCTACAAACTAAGAGCTTCCTCTTCAGGAACTAATGTGTGCATACAAGTTTGGGAAATTGCTTTTTTACTTTTAAAAAATGCTATTTCTAGTTTCCAAATTAAAATTCCAATATAAAACAGAATGAGAATCTCCCAGCTATCATTGTCAATAATGAGGAATCAAGGGAGTTTAAAAAGTTCCAGCAACACCTCTGAAATATCAAAATGTGACCTCACTTGAAACCTTCGTTAAGTTACTTTGAGCTGTACTTTGTTCTTTCATCTTTAACACTCTAGTTTAATTTCTGCTTTTTCATGTCTTAGTATGCATTCTTGGCAAGTAAGAATTATGCATATATGGAATATATTTTGGGCATAATAGCAATTAAAAGACAGCTTGTTTAGCCAGCAGCCTGAGTTCAAAACGTGAATGCATGCTGCATGGCAAGGTGACCTGTTACTTACCCCAGATCCTGCTCACCTAGCAGTTTGAAATTATGCAAGTGCATAAATAGGTACCACTTCAGTGGGAAGGTAACAATAGCATTCTGTGCACTTTAGCGTATAGTTATGATGGCCACGGAAGCATCTTCGAACAACGCTGCCTCCCTCAGCTAAGAAATAGAGATGAGCACCACCCCCTAGAATTGATTATGACTGGGCAGAAAACTTAAGTGGAAAGCCTATATTTTGACTTGTTAAAAAATTTAAACTTTAAAATGTGAGATCTGGCAATATGCTTCTAAAATGTAGCACAATGTATTGTCTAGCTTCGTGATGGCGAACATATAGCACAGGTGGCACGCAGAGCCCTCTTTGTGGACATATGAGCCATTGCCCCAGCTCAGCTCCACCGCACATGCGCATGCACCTCCCGCCAGCCAGCTGTTTTTTTGGGTTTTGGTGCACATATGCCGGGGGGGGGCAGGCCACATGCAGGAGACACGCATGCATGGGGGGCCAGGGGGTCGCATGTGAGGTGGACAGGGTACATGTGGGGGGTCACACATGCATGGGGGGCAGGGGAGCATGGGTTGTGCATGCAAGAAGGTGGGGCACGCAGGGGGTTGCGCACATATTGCACTGGCTATGTGCACACCCCCTTTCAGCATGCGACAACAAAAGGTTAACCACTGGTCTAGCTTGTTGAGCTTATCTTTAATTTTAAATGTTATTTAAGGTGCATGAGATACTCATATTGTGCTAAAATTATGTTAGAAATAAATATTTGGGTTCAATGTTTTGGGGATGTAATCTTTCCATGATAGCAACTGCAGAGAATATACAGCAAAATTTTGTTTGCTGTAATGCAGAGAATGAGAAAATTATAGGTAAATCTAAAGCTGCTTGTTTTCTATGTTAGAAGGCTGAAACTAGCATGAGATATAATATACACAGAAGTAAAATTTCTATGAAACTTGGCTTTGCAAAGAGTTTGTGCTCTTGAGAATATAAGGAGATAATGTTCAGGGAGTAATAAACTTGTATATGAATGTAATAAGTGGTCATTTTGTGGGGGAAAAAATCTTATTGGAAACTTTAGCACAGGGGTTCCCTTTAGCACAGGGGTTCCCTTCTTTTCTATATCAGGGTGCACCCCTAGAACACTTCCGATATATTCTTGCACCCCTTACAAAAGTAAATAATTATATGCATATAATTATGCATATACACTCTAATTTTGAAACTTCTAAACGCAAGTTTTCGCACCCCCTGGAATATCTCACATCCCCAGGGAGTGTGAACATCCTGTTGGGAACCCCTGATCTAGTAGGGCAAGCAAGCTAATTTTAGATTAATTAATTTTAGAGTTTAGATGCTTAATTGTAGATTTTTGCAGTTGGTTGGAAAAAAATGCCTAAAATATGTTTAGCAATATACATTCTTAGTATGTCTTGAAATTCTCCCCAAACAATTTAGAGTGGAAATTTCACATTTGTTTATCTGAATTTTATTTTTTTAATTAAAAACATAATATATCAAGGGGTTTTACTCTGTTAGTCATAGGAAACTTTAGGGCAGTGCCTATCTCCATTTCTGTAAGGCATTCCAGCACTGTGATATATTAAACCAGGAGAAACTGACTTCAGATGAATTTTCAATTCAAATCAGCAAGAACTGGCTTGGGAAGAAATTATGTTCCAAATGTCCTTGATATTAATATATAATGAAACCTTTAATGCTAATTAACTGAGATAATATAATGCTTAGAATGTTTTCATGAAATTGCATGATTTGATATTCATATACAAGAAGGAATATAATTGTTTGAAACTAAAATGTGAAACTATTATCTGGAATCTACCTTTTTTTTTTTTTGAAAAACAAAAATTGCAGCACAGGAACCAGAAGGCAATAATATGAAAGAAGGCAGATGAAAAGATTAATTAAAAATGCATATTAGAGTGGCAAAAAAGATCAGCAGAAGAGAATGAGTTGATTCTAGGGGAATGTTACTGCAGCATGGATTAGTTTAAAAACTGCAATAGGAGGGAGTTAATACTTAATAATGAACAAAATGGACAAGAGATAAATTCTTTAAAAGTATGCCTTTATATGTGAAGATAAAGGATCAAAAATTGAGTCAGTGCAGGAGACAGGAAGTGAATAAACCTGAGAGGTACAGAAACTTGTCTTTCTTGGGTCTCTTGTCCTTTTTCTTAAGAGCAAAATTCTCACACCCCATACTTAGCATAGCTAATAATCTAACATGTTTCAAAAGTACCAGGCTTAAAACTCCAAGGGAAAATATCAGTTCAATAATGTGCTAGATTTGAGATTCAGTTGTATTGGCAAACTTTGGCTTCAGCTTGCTTTTGTTAAACTTGTCTGCACACAGCCATTGCGTTTATAAATGACATCAGGTGCTTTGTCCCCTTGATCTATGGCAATTTTTGTACTTGCAGAACTTTTTTTAAAAAGTTATAGAATTGTGTATTTTGGCATTCAGCCTTTGTTCCTGGTTGGCATTCTTTTTGATCTTGATATAGTACTTTTAATCTTCAGAAATTGGATCACTCTGTTCTTGTGAAGACTTGTGTTCTGAAGTACTCCATAAGTGTATTAGGAATAATTTAGGAATGAAGTATTTGTATTTTGTGTTTGAAAAACATTTTTTTTTTGAAAATTTAATCAATGTTCATATTTTGCTTTGGAGATGTTAACCAAGATACTTTTAGCTAAGATTGTGTAAATTAATACTGTTTATGGTTCAGTATAAATAGTATCTTCTTTGGAGCTGAGTCCAAAGTAGACTAGATTTTATTATTTGACTCCTCCTAATCAAATATCTGAATTATTATGTTTGGGGCTCGGTCCATTGGCAAGAACAGGCTGCTTTTTCAAATACAGCACAGTTGAGCTTTTACTAAAATTCAGTGAAGCTGGCTGGTTTAATGGATGATCTGAAAACTAAGCATACAGTGAGCCAAGAGTTAGCATATGGGCAGCAATTACAGGCCAAAGGGAATAAAGCTGCAACATGACTCTGCAAAAATCATTAATGATAGAAGATCCCACCATTCTCTTTACGGGAATATCCACTATTTGTGGCAGCAGTATGTGGAGCTTCTGCAAACAAAGACAAATCATTTTGTCAGCTATCATTCACTGTTCTGAGAATTGACCCCCCCCCCAACACCTACACACCCACCCACACACACACACCTGGTATCTTACAATGGAACAAAGCTACAGACCTCTCTTGACTTTTTATTGATTCTATCTTTAAAATACTATAAGTTATATAGCCAGGAACTTTTTTTTAAAGAACTACCAATTTTTATTGTATTTTAGATTCCACTTCACTATTGGGATTTAAATATTTTTAATACAAAGTTTACAACACTCTGTTATTATCCACTGAGTGAAGAGGCTTTTAACACAGAACTGTGATTAAGGATATAATATATTGTCTTAAAGGAAAGCTGGATAAAATAATCTAAACTAACTTGAAGGAAAGGTATTTGAAAATCAATCTACTGAAAAGGTTTCTGTTCTTATCCTAGCTCCTCTTCAACCAAAAGAGGCATGTAATGGTCATGCTTACCAATGGCTCCCTCAATGTGGTGGATAGATTCTTTTACAGGATTAACCCAGTGTCTCACAGTAATACCCTTGGAGGTAGGATGCTGAACTGAAGTGTATTTCTTCACAGGCTCTAAAACCTTCAGTGTTCTGCCGTGCTCAAAAACAAAGGACATGCATTAGCAAGAAAGTGTTGCCTTTTGGACAGAGATAATTGTTGAATGATAAACATTAAGGTGAATTAACATATTTTTAAATAATCTTTTATTAAGTAAAAGAAGGATAGGGCTATTTAGCTAAGGAAACAGTAGCGCACTGCTCAAATGTCTGAGAACACTTAGAATTCTAACAGGAATTATTGACTCATAGATTTAAAAAGGACCATTTAGGCTATAGAGTCTAATCATCTGCTCAGTACTGAAAATAAATTAAACTACCCCTGGTATTCTCAAGTATATGTGTATACAGTAGTCAAGAGACTGCATTCTAGAGCTTGGAAACATCTATATTATATTTCCACACATATATTTGTCTTTGTTTCAAATTGAAAATATTAAATATGTATTTTACATGTCTGATACCAGTTGAAATTTACTCTGAAGAAAAGGAAATGTGGCTTATGTGGATAATACTTGTTTAATGTAAAAATATAATCTAATAAAAATGATTGATAGTATTATGGCTATGGGCTTATTGATTACACAATGTATATCCTACTATTGGTTTCATGGCTACAAGAATTGCAGCACTATTAGAGTATGCATCCACTGGAGTCTGATGCTTGTTTTTTTTAAATTTAGAAGAAACAAAACTTATGTTTACCCATGGTCATCCAGGAGGGTCTCTTTATGGAGGACTACTTGACTTTTGTTTTTAAGCAGGTCTTCATGGTGATTGTATAGAGAACTGAGATTAAAATCCAAACTGTCTTTAGAAATCTGCAAATAAGATTGGTAAGTGGGGAGCATGTTAATTTACAAGCATAAATTAAGGATAACGTAGTAGAAATGTTTTAAAAGTGAAATAGTTTATGCAAGCATTTCAGGAATTGCCTATCCAGCAGCAAATGGAGAAAGCAAAAATTTATGTATTGGGGTAAGAACCTTGTAATAAATGTTCTCAGAATTAAGGTTGTGCAAAATGGCACTATTTTATATATCTATCAAGATTAGTAGAATGTATCTACCACAACATACAAAAGCAAGATGTCTTATCCAGACACCTCTAATATATATATATCAATATAAATTGCTTCATTCTACTGTGGTTTCTTTTATTGTGAAATTAATGGAAATAATAGAATTAAAAATAAATAATAATGGATTTTAAAAAAACTTTATAATAGTAATAGCTTTATAGCTTGGTCATATAGATCTAGACCATATAGAAGCATACTAATCTATCTTCTCATTCTATAGTATAAATACATTTCAGAAATCAAAACACATCTCTAGAATTCACTCTTGACACAGGGAGTGTTGTATCGGCTGATTCTTTTAGCTAATCCCCATGTTTGTGCCAATTAGAGGAAAATGCGAGCAAACCCCACTCCCTACTAACACTGATGATGTTATCTAGTTTGGTAATAAAACATCTGCAAGAAAACAACCAATCTCAGAAAGTAAAGAACTCTTAGAATTCTTAATACAATGTAAAATTCTGTAATTTTGAAATGCAGTTTAAAATTTCATTTATATGAAATGAAATTCATTTAACTATATTCTCTAAAATTATATTAATGATTTGAAATCAAATGAAACTATGACCGAACACAACCAAAGTATATAAAACAGCCCAGAAATACCTTACAATGCCGCCATGAAAAAATGCCATGACAAAAATAAGAAAAAAAGTTTATTTGGAAAGTTCAGTAAACATGAACCAAGAATTTCTAATCAAGTGACTTCATCTATATGTCACAAGTGTATTTAGCATTTTTTAAAAATTGTGCCCATTGATTTTCCAAGGATTTCTTGTTCCACAAAAAATATTACTGTCCTAACTTTAATTGGTATAGAATTGAATTGTTAGGTTGTATTTCAAATACAGCTTCTATTGAACATTGTTGAACATTCAAGAATTTCTGTTTCTCTGAAGCTGCTAAACACATCTAGGCCATGTTCTAATCATACATATTTAAACTGAATATATTGATAATTACGGTATATTCAAAATATAACTGCAAATCCTTAAAGTACTATTAATAATTAACCTATTCAACGCATTGATCCCTTACTCCACTTAGAATTTCTAATGAAAGATTCCTCCCATTTTCAAATTAAGATTATTTCATATCATCTGTTTCTCATGTGAATAAAGTTCAAATTTTAACAGCTTCCCTATTAATGCATCTAGAAGCCTTCAAAGCTAGAAAGGTGTACATCCATTTGATAAAAATTGACCCAAAGACTTACCAAAATTTCCAAAGACTCACTGACTCTTTAAACAAATAGCAATAGCAATAGCAATAGCAGTAGACTTATATACCGCTTCATAGGGCTTACAGCCCTCTCTAAGCGGTTTACAGAGAGTCAGCATATTGCCCCCAACAATCTGGGTCCTCATTTTACCCACCTCGGAAGGATGGAAGGCTGAGTCAACCCTGAGCCGGTGAGATTTGAACCACTGAACTGCTGATCTAGCAGTAGCCTGCAGTGCTGCATTTAACCACTGCGCCACCTTGGTCCCAAGCAGATAGTAAATATTCATTCCAAACAAACATTTTAACAAAATGAAGTGTCCTTTGAAGTTCTCAAGGTCTATTTAATACACATACATTTCTAAGGCATTTTAAAGAAGGGATAGTAAGGGCTAAAGAAGAGAGAAGGCACCTTGAAAAAAAAAAGACAACAATATCATTTCTTTTTTACCTCAGAGTCTGAGTACCAGACTTCTCTTCTAATGCTTGCCAAAGTTGCTGTTCCATGTAGCCTACTCCAGGTATCTTGTTGCTGAGAAAGATGGGAGGGCATGCCATAGGAGGTGTTCTGGATCAATAAGAATGATACTAAACTTATACTGACTCCATAAAAAGATAAAAACTTAACTGCTTACTATTTATATTCACTTTCAATATTGTCTTATTGAATCCAAGTAAAAATATTGGCCTTTTCCTGACTAGGTCAGTCCTATTGACGTGTGTATGTTCAAAATATAGGATTAGTCCAGATGTTCTAACCCAGGCTTCCTTAGAAAGCAAGAAGCAAAGTTTTGGTCCCAAAAAACTTCTTTTATTTACACGACTGTGAATTCCTTTCATTCACAGTCAGCAAGGCTTGCAAACAGTCTTTCAGGGGAATGTTTATCCACACGGACTTTATCTCTTTTAGAGTGCTGCCAGATAACTAGCTTACAAACACAGCGCAAAGCAAAACTTTACACTGGGTCTCTTATAATCACAAACAGAACTTTCCACTCTTGATACGACTGGATTGTTTCCTGCAAAAGCCCACTCCCTGTTCATTCTTCTTTTGTTTCCTATGGGAGGGGCCAATCACCTCCAAGGTGTGGCTTTTACTCTTAAGTCGACCCTGCTTTCTTAGTTGTCCTTGTCTTCTGGCAGCTCTGCACATGCGCACACTGGGAACAGTTCCCAGCTGTTCTTCTGCCTCACTGCTGTCTAACTCTCTGCCTCAGATGCAGAGCCCTCGTCTGAGCTTTCCTCAACCCCCAGAACTGAGCCATGTTCCTCCCCAATGTTCTCACTGTCCAACATTGCTGCCAGCTCTGCTGGCTGCCTGCGGGCCACAGCACCAGATAGCCACATGCAGTAAGACAGAAATACAGCTTGTCCTTGATTTACAGCTGCAATTGATCCTGAAATTTCCATTGCTAAGCAAGACAGTTGATAAATGAGTTTTGCCCTTTTTACGACCTTTCTTGCCACAGTTGTTAAATGAATCACTACAGTTGTTAAGTTAGTAACATGGTTTATATTTGATATACTGGTTCCACCACAAAATCGCGGAGGACAAAATCGCGCTCGACGAAAGCGCGCATTTGACGTCATCACAGTGCGATGAAAACATCGCGCTGTGATCGAAAAATGTAAAAATAAAGCTAAAACCTTACCCTAACCCCCCCAAACCTAACCCTAAACCTAACCCTTAACCTAACCCTAAATCTAACCCTAAACCTAACCGTTAACGTAACGAAAAACCTAACGCTAACCCTTAACCTAACGCCAAACCTAACGCTAACGCTGTAAACCTGACCCTAACCCTTAACCTAACCCTAACCCTTAACCTAACCCTTACCTTTATGTGAATCAGCTTGCTTTAATTTTAATTTTATTTCAATTTTTAATTTTTTTCGTCGCGCTGTGATGACGTCACATGCGCGCTTTCGTCGAGCGCGATTTTGTCCTCCGCGCTTTTGATGGGTCACGGATATACTAAGTGAATCTGGGTTCCTCATTGACTTTGCTTGTCAGAAGGTTGCAAAAGGTGATTGCATGACCCCAAGACATTAAAACCATCAAATGCATGCCAGTTGCCAAGTGTCTAAATTTTCATGACATGGCCACAGGGCATGGCAACAGTCATAAATCAGTTTTTTTCAGTGCTGTTGTAACTTTGGTCACTAAATGAATGGTTATAAGCTGGGACTACCTATACACAGGTTTTTCTAATCAGAGAAAGTCAACATAGCAACAAATTTCAGCAGATGGATAATATCAAACCATTCTTGCTTTAAAAGGAAATCTAAAATGTTATATAGAACCGCCCTTGTATTTTTAAGATTGCATGTTACAAAGGATTCTCAACATATTTTTGGCAGTCTTCCTCAACCTGTTAGTCTCCAGAGAAGTTGAAATAAAATGCATAAATATCTTGCCAGACTATTAACATAGAAGACTGGGACTTGCAGTCTAACTTCTCTGAAGGGCATCACATTGGGGAAGAGTGATGTTAAATTACCTACTTGGTAACAAATCCCAAAATTGATTGCTTGACTTGGACAAAACTGATGGCTTGGCTTAACTCAGATTTGACCAATTAGATCTTTGGTATACATTCTGACAGAGGTTCTATTGTTATGTTTTACAGTAGTTCAGTGTTTTCTTTTCTTTAAATTTTTTCCTAATCCCCTTGTTTAAGAAAGTTCTCATTATCTCAGTGAAATATAAATATACCTATGATAATTGCATTGTGCTCTTTTTATGTTTTGCATTTTTATAAAGAACATTATAGCAAGATAAGTCACATAATTTTGACAAATTGGATCTCCTATCCTTTGCCTTTCAAGTCTTTTTTTCTTGTTCATCTTGATTTATTAGTCTGGGTGGAAGGCCTATTTCTCTCTATATAATTAATATGAGTCATTAAGGGACAGTAATTGTCTGAAAAGCAAAAAAAATAGGATACATTTCTCAGATGTGCATTTTGCACATACTAGATATGCTTAGGGCTATTTTTAAAGCCAGACCTCCACATTTTATCCTGCATTAATAAACATAAAATATGTATCTCAAGTTCAAAAGTAGTTTCTAGCATCATCTGTAAAACATTATTAAGACGCTGAAGGGAGGCTGCCCTATCATTGAGTTCACAGCACATGGCTTCTAAAAATTTTTTTTAAAGTTTTTTTATTTTAATTGAACAAAAACACACAAAAAAAGAATCATCCTTCATTGCATCTTGTAGAAAGCATGTCGGTTGGTTACAGATAAATTTCATGCATTTCTTCCACAGTCATTACTTATAGTTCATATTAGATTATACACTTTAAATCAAAAATCTTTGTATCTTACTATCAAAGTACCACAATTCTCATTTGACTACAATTATTTGAACATGCATTTACCTCAAATCATTCATACTTAAAGACACAACCACATAATGGCATTCATTAGCTATTTCAAAAAATCCTCCAATAACATACCTTTATGACATCTTTTAAGTAAAAGTAAATTAATAAAGTTTCTAAACATTCCCCCCTTTCCCCCCAACTCAGTTTAGAATTTATATCCAAGTTACTTTCGCCAATACCATATCATGTATATATTGTTAAACAATGTCTGTTGACATTTCCTTGTTGTTATTATAATTGGCTAAAAATCATTTACTATTTATGTAACATCTCTCATCAGACACCCCCCCCCAAAAAAGCCTTACACCTTTATAACAAGATTTAAATAAAAATTTATTAATAAAATTTATAGGTCTTTTTCCAAAGTCACAATTTGCAATTTATATCCAAATTTCTTTTACTAGTTTGCCAGTACATGTATATATCATTAAGCTGTATCCATTATCATTTCATTATTGTTATTATAGTTAATTATTTGATAACAAATAAACATTTAATAACAATCTAAAACAATCTAAGAGTTACTAAATTCCTACTTATTGATCACCAAAATCAACTAATTTTTTATTAACAACTTTCATTGTCAACCTGTATCTTTCCAGTAACAAAACAGTCTTATCTCTCTTACCAATTGTGGTGTCAGTCTTCTTTTTATCTCCTTTATACGGTTTTTATAGACTTCTCTCCGCACTTTGTTGCTTGAAGAATCTCTCAGGTAATCTCGTTGCCCATCAGCTGCTACTAAAATTAGCTTGTCTTTGGTTGTCAATCTTGCTTCTGAAAAAAATTCTCTTCTTAAGTCCACCATCATTACTATTTTTCTTCTTCTTCTGTGTCCTGGAATCTAGGGTAGAGCTCCAATTTGTCGAATTTCCTTTTCCATATTCCCTTCTTTCTAATTTCACCCACATTTGCTCCATTAATAAATTCATCTATTGTCTTATCTTTATCTTCTATATCTTCATTCTCCCCTTTAATTTTTGGGACTCCAATCCCATCATCTTTTGCTGTGAGGAAGACTACTCTTTCCAACTTCTTCTGAATTCTCCCATAGCCTTCCAATAGATTTTGAATTCCAGTCAAGATATTTTGGAATTTTAAGGTTTCCTCATCTGAATATTGATCCATGTTTTCAAAAAAGAAGAAAGAAAAAAAAAACCAATAGCCACTGCCACTCTAGCCTTCCAGGCCTCTTTTTTTAAATTTTAGATTGACTTGAACACAAGTTCTTTTATGCTCTTCAAAGGAGAAGGGTTGTTCCCCCCCCCCTTTCTTTCCCCTGCCAAAATAGTCCTCAAAGGCACCTGTGAAAAAAATTCATGCCTTTGGCTCTTTATCAGTTTCTATAAACAAGTTGCAAACCCTTCAGCTACAAAGTCAGTGGAATCAAAGAAGGAAAGAGAAGAGATACGTTGTTTCAAAAACCCCAGCCTCTGACCTCCGAGTGGCAGTGTTGCTACTTTTCACTTATCTAATATTTATCTCTGGCTTATAGGAAACAAAGTTCTTTAGATTTCTTTTAATGAAATTTAATAACAAGTAATAGGAAGAATTGTTAAAATAAGAAGGTTTTAATCCAGAAGTCAAAAAATAAAGCAACAAAAAGCAGAAGAAAAAAATCAATCCGTTCACTTGAAGAGGAGAAATGAGAAACGTTGCGAGCACTTCAATCCACAAAGAATAGTTACAAAGGGGAAAAAAAGCTTTCCAAAGAAATCCAATATGAGTTAATTTTGCCGCTCAGTTCTTTTGCTTAAGGATCTAATTTGGCTTTAACAAAAAATTTCTTTGGGCAGTCTTTCGCAAAATAGAAAAAATACCTCTCCAGATGGACTCACTTTCTCTTTTCACTTCCTTCCTTCCGAAGCCGTCCCAACTTCATCAGCCTGGGAGCTGCCTGTTTACCGCCGGCTTGAAGCGCTTCCCTTGGGTGGATCAGGGACTTTGCGATGTCCCTGAGACCAGCAAGGCTTTGTCTTCCTGATCACCATCTCTATGGGACAATTTACGTCTCAATGGACCGTCCAGCGGCAAAAGTGTCAACGGCGGTCTAAGAGTATCGAGACTGCACATTGTGACATTGGGAGGTGGCTCCTCCTTCTCCTATTTAGGGCTATTTTTAAAGCCAGACCTCCACATTTTATCCTGCATTAATAAACATAAAATATGTATCTCGAGTTCAAAAGTAGTTTCCAGCATCATCTGTAAAACATTATTAAGAGGCTGAAGGGAGGCTGCCCTATCACTGAGTTCACAGCACATGGCTTCTAAACTTCATTAGGATAAACAAAATGCATCACAATGCAAATGCTTTATATATTTTAAAGAAAAAATTAAAGGGATCTCTCTTACCTGTGCATTCATATTATCACTGTATGTGTTTTCATTTTCGTAATGAGGGAATGGAAAAGAGTTCCTAGCGGGTGACATACTCCAGCCTTTCTCAGCAGTAGGGTTGCCAGCTGCCAAATGCGGGTGCCGATTTCTCTCCCCGCGTGTCAGTTTTGTTTAGGATACGAGGGCGGTTGCTAGGCGACGGGGTCTTTTAGAGTCTTCCGGTCACTACGTATTAAAGCGCCCCCTGATGGCTGGAAAGAAAAGCGAAGCTCTTGGGAGGCAGAAAGAAACCAGAAAAGCGGCGCGGGGCTGGAAAGGACAGAAGCCAGCACGCGCTTTATGCTCCTTCACGTGAAATAAAGAAAAACGCGCCTTTATAAGGACACTTATAAAGTCGAACCCCCCTTTCCTTCATGTTTACGGCCCATGGTTGAAGCGCATTGAATAGCTCCGAAAGACTTTCTAACAATTCTCTCCTCTCCTAAACCCCAGCGGGGCTACTCCGAAGAGTTAGTCCCAAGTGAACGGAAACATTAAGGCACCGCCAGTCAAACACCAAAGAGAGAAGCGAGGCACCCAGTTTAATAGTCTCAGAGCCCGACAATAACTTGAGTTAAAAGGAACGCGCTCCCAGGAACCGGCAGGCGAGGGGCGAAGAGAGTCGGGCCGCTCCTGAGTCGAGAACGGCTGCCCCGAAGCGCCACCCGTTACCCGGCTCGGGATTGGATCGTTAGTGCAGCGCGCGTGGCTTGAGCGACTCCGGCGAGGCCTGTCTGGGGGCCGCTGAAGGAGCGCTTCGAAAGCAAACGGCTGTTCCTTCGCCGCGCGCCACAGCGACTCGCGCGCTTCTCGAGCCTCAGGTGCTCCTCGGCCTCGGGAGGGCCGCGCGGCGGAGGCAGCTGCGGTTGCTAGGCAGCGAGGTGTGGGCGGTCCGAGGGGGCGGGGCGGGCTCCTGCATCCCTTTCTGCCCCCAGAGCGCGGCTACCGTCGCACCTGAGTCGGTGACTGCCCGCCCGAGGCACAGCGCGACTACCGGCTCCTTCGCTGTTTCTGCTGCGCCACGATGGCTGGGGCTGACAGGCTCCATCCCGCTGAGGGGATTACCAGATGCTGCTGCTGCTGCCGCCACCCTGTTGTGATCGGCTGGAGGCGCCTGCCGCTCCTTCTGCTCTGTCTGTGGTTGCTGCTTTGGGCGGGCGCCGCTACCCAGGTTGAGAATCTCCACGCCTGCAAAGAGGTACCCGCGGAGTGACAGGGTGACATCTTACTCTTTCTGCGTGGGGAGGGAGGGTGGAAGCGCGTGGGGGGCGCATCTGTGATCAGGTCGCAAGAGTGAAATCGGGAGATCCTACCTTAAAATCATTGGCGAAATATCCTTGTGTACATCCTGGATCCCCCCCCCCCAAAAAAAGGAGTCTCCCATCAAAGTAAGAAGAAAATCCACTCTAGCTGCGCTCCGTTTCTTTCACTTAGGTCTGAATGGGCAAAAGCAAAAAAGCTTTGGCAGATTTTCATTGAGATGGGCATTGTCAAACATTATAAAAATCTGGCTCCCCCCCCCCCCTAAGTATTTTGGGCAACTAAGAAATAACACTATTTAGGATCAATTTCTATGTAATGTTTGTGTGTTAAGGGGTGCGTGTGTTAAGAGTGGCAGTAAACTAACTTGATACCATTGCCTCCCTTAAAGGAGGAGACTTCGGAATGAGCAAAATTTTGGACAGCAATGAATCAGCACTGGGGCTGAGTTTCCTTAAATCATTGCCCTCTGAATTTTGTACATGCTGCCTGTGAGACCTCTTTGTTATCTCCATAGAAGTGGACAGGCATTGATGCTCTCTAAAGACCCACCCATTCTACTTCAAACATAGCCTTTATAGCGTATTTATGGTGACATAGGTTTTTGCTTATAGATGTGTTAGACTTTAAGATGCAGCTGTGTTCCCTGTCATTTAACAGTCTCTTTGGCCTAAACAAATGTTCTAAAAGCAACAGTGATACCTTTGGCTTAAAGCAAAGGACATTGCAAGAATACAACTTGCAAAGCAGAAGAGAGTCGTCTTTCAACTGCTGCTTAACTTTATAGCTGATGAATATTTGTTGGGCTGGATCCCACACCCACTAGGTGCTGTCTGCAATTTACCTTGAGAAATTGACCAATGTTTGCCTATTTTTTTCCTTTCAGGTTACGTGGCAGATTGTTAGTGAGTCAGACAGTATTAACTTCCTAGTAGATTAATATAGTATTACCTTAATGTCTTCTGAGCTTGTTTTTGTTTCTTTTTGAAGGATATAAAGTATGGAAATGAAACTAAATACAGTGAAATAAAATGGGGTAAAATAATTATAATAAAAGAATAGCCAGGCACATGAGAGTTAATACCCTTGTATTTGATTGTTATACAGACGATTGTTGCATTCCAGAGGCTGAAAATGGGTGAGGCAAGGGACACTTCTTGCCATATGGTTCGCTTTTTAAAATTGCTTTGGAAATGCCACTTTTCTGAATTTATTGAAATACAGTATTTTTCCTATTGCAGTTTTATGAGTAGCTTCTTAGATTTTTTTCAACTCATTACACTGAAAATTGTACCACTTCAAAAGTTATTGCCATAGCCAGAAAGGACTTTCTGAAGCTGAATTTGGTAACCTTTGTCAACCTAGTGCCCTGCTGTTTTTGGAACTTCAATTTCCATAATTCCCAGCCAATATGCTAACAGCTGTGCCAGTTGAGAAATGTAGTCTTACCATAGCTAAAGGGTAGCTAGTTGAGGAAAGTGAAATTATAGTGAAACTCTATATATACATTAAGCATATATATGTTCTATAAAATACACAGATTGCTTTTTATTTTATTACTGCTTATGCAGTAATTGTTTCTTTGTTTTCTTTCTTTATTGACAATATAGTAGTTCAAAATAAACAAACTATAAAATTATGAAAATATGACTTCTTAAACACTGAACATTTTAAAAATCAATACAAGAATGGGATATAACCACAGTGCATCAATTAAATTTTAAGCAGGCTATATTATTGTATGTTTGTGAATGTTAAAATTCCAATTCTAATGGAAATATGAGTGTAGTAGATAAAATAAGGAGTCTAGCAAATAACTTAACTGTTAAGCTGTCATAAAGATCATCCAGGTTTTCCTGAAGACTCACTAGGAGGCTATGAAAAAGTTACAATACTAGTTTTTTCCTCAAAGACATATTGTTTCTGAATCACGAATAAGTATGCATGCATTTGGTTATAGGACCAACACATGGATGAATTCATTGTGTCTTTTATAAATATTTTTTTGTAAATATATATGAAAATGAGACCTGTGAGTTTATTACTGGAGCTGTACTTTCAATCTTTAACAATATTGTAAGGCGAAGGTAAAGGAGTATCCATGGGCAGAAGATCAGGGGTAAAAAAATCAAGATGGTAGATGGGACCACTTGACCAAAGGCCTGTCCCTTGTTTATGTGTGTTACATGGTGAATATATAAAAGGGACAGGACTTTTGTTGTGTTATGGTCACCATTTTGACTTTCTGACCATTAAAGACTCTTCTGGTTGAAGAAGTTCATTTGTTAATTTATAGTGCTGAGCAGAGGAAAAAAAATTACTTTGATGTGGGTTTATACAAAACAATTTTTAATGATCTAGAGGAGCTACACAGTATGCTTTTCTTATCGTGTAGGCTAAGAGATTAATATAAATCCCAGGATAATGTGGAATAATTTTGGAATAATCAACACTATTTCTTTTTGATGGAAAAGTATTCTGAATACTCTTTTCTCTGTACTCTCACAATTACATAAAAATAAATATTTGGTTTAAATATGAAATGGTAAGCATCAAAAATTCTTACCATTTCATTTGTCCAAAAGTTTATTTCATTAAAAGTGCTGCTTACTGAAGAAATGTAATTTCCTCAGAAACAAGTTCTAATTAAATATTAGAGATTTATTCCAAATGATTTCAGGTTCACATACAAAAATATAATGTGACTCCTGTTGAAGGTGAGTCCCTTGGAAGATTAGTGGAACTTTTTCCAAAGAGAATGTGCTTTGGCTAATGGCCAGATGGCTCGATGATCATCTTGGCAATGACATTATGTACTTAGGTTTTCATTTGATAAAAAGACTTTTATTAATTACTTCCTTTTAACTGGTCAAATAAGATGATTAAAATTAAATAGCAGTGCACTGCAGTTGTTCTTTTTTACTTGCAAGATCTGCACAGATTTTGACCCACCCAAGTAATACTACCATTATGGTATGTACTAGGAGTACTAGGTTTTAATAACTTTCACAGTTTTGGAGTTTAGTATGGAAAAAAAGGTTTCTTAAAGCCTAGATGGGAGCACTACAGTACTTAGTACTCTGCAACTCTGCCTTCTGCAGAAAACCTAGATGAAGAGAATTGGTTCTCATTACTTACCTGTGCTTAGCTTTTATTATTAATGATATCATATGAATGGTATATAAATATCTCATCAACTTCAAGCCTGAAATGGAAACAATATAGTTGCTTTTAATATGCCGGGATACTGAGAAAAGGAAAGTGATAATAAATGCATTTAAGGACAATACATTTCATTTAAGGACTTCAAGTTATTGGTAAGATTGGTTCTGCCTGCAGATGTCCTGGAGCTGTGGGAGCAGCTAGATGCATTTTGCAAAAGCCCTGATTTCTGGCCAGTGGAGGATTGCCACCATGTTTCATCAGATACATTTATGTGAGTCACCCCAGCCATGCTGAGCATTGTGGGCCAAGAGTAAAAGAAGATTTTTTTTTTATCTGGCAGGTTCAGTTCGGAATAGCAGGACTTGAAAGAGCACTTCTTGAAAGCCTCACTAAGGGGGTAGAAAGAAGGTGATGAGGAAAATGAAAGGCAACATTTATTTTTTTTCAGCTAATTCCCTATTTAGGGTTGTCGCCATGGGAGAGCCAAGCATTGTTCCAAATCCTATCATAATTGCTTAGTTATCTTTAGATAAGAGGAGGCAAATAAGAGGAGAAAAATAAGAGGTGGGGATAGAGAAAGTAACCTTCTAATCCTGTGGTTGCTATTTGAAAAAAAAAATCAAAGGGTTTGGGCAATATTCGCTGGGAATGTTGACAATGACATTTGGAATATATCAGATTAGAAAGTTTTAAGAACAAAATAGACAAAAACAATGGTCTGTTCCTGTCTCTCCAACATCTGGTATATAGGGAATTTCATGCTGGTCTAGAAACCAGGAGACTCTGCGTTTCAGCCTTCCTTTAGCCATGAAACTAAGTTGGGGGACTTAGAGCCAGTCATTCTGTGTAAATAATAATAGGATTACAAAATAGAAAATGAGGAAGCTGACGTGCTTTAGCTTTAGAATTCCAACAAGGAAGAACTGGAGAAAATAACAAAAATCAAACCTGCAAATAGAAATAGAACAACTGTGGCAAAATAAAACAAAAATAGTACCACTAGTAATAGGTCCCTTGGATTCAATCCCAAAACATCTGGAGTACCACTAGAAGACCCTCACAATCAAACAATTGCAAAAGGCAGATTCACTTGGAATAGCTTACATCCTATGATGGTATCGTTAACATTATCAAACATCAATATCTTCCTACTCAAGGTCCTTGGGAAGGATCCAATAGGATAAAAATGCCAAAACCAGTCTAAATATCCGGCTGATTGTGCAACCAATCTATCATAATAGATTATTTGGATTTGTGGATTATAATACAATCAGTAGATGGCATGGGGGCTGGAAGGTATGTAATATGCTATAACCCAAATATAAGTAAAAATGATAAGGGATTATGTTAGTATTTAAATAAATAAATAATATTAACACCTTTGTACTTATAGCCTAGACAAGTGAAAGCTAAGGCAGTTTAATGAACATTTAGAGAATCTTGGTTGCATTAATTTATAGCCTGCTCTTTACTGTTAAAGGTTTCCAGCGTAAGGCAATCCCTGTAGTCAGATTTACAACTTACAAAGATAAGACACAGAAGGAAAAGTTGATGGGGTGGATCAAGAAAAGCAAGGATCTCAGTCAACAGTTATTAATGTTTAATGGCTCTTCTAATAATTGTGAAGGAACTGAGGCCCTCAGGCAAGGTTCAGAATAGATGATGTTGTTGTTCTTGCTGACAAGTTAGAGAGAGGAGAGGCCCCAGTGGAGCTGGTAACAATCTCAGCAAGTGGAGATGTCACTTATTTGCTGTCTTCTGTTTCCTTCAGCTTTTCTAGAAAAAATGATAGAAGTGATGAGAAATAATAGTAAATTAACAAATAGAAATGGACATGTCTGGGCTCTTCAAAATGTCCATAGATAAAGCAGAGCAACTGCAAAGCTTACCTCCCAAAACATTCAAGGACTAATTTCCCTTTCTCTGAATTAAAAATATATATTTAAAAATATTCATTGGTATTGTTTGTTTCAATAGGTTGTAGCCATCTACCTAAGCATTCTTTCCTCTGGAAATGACTTTGCAATCTCTAATAGATACATTTAAGATAAATGTATAGTGATAATAAGGAATTAGAATGTATTTAGTATTCTAATAAGTCTCATGATCATTGTTTATTATTGATATGTATTGATATGTTTTCCTTTTATTTTTATGGAATATATTATAATCTTGATTAAATAAGCTAAGTGTGTTATTTGGCATTAATAGTTGCAATATATATCCATTCCGAATAAATGGATCACTTGGGGGGTTAATTTTCTCTCACTTTTAAGAAAAACATAATGTTTTAGGACTGTGGACATCTTTGGAATGTTGAAACAATGCCTTTTTGCAAAATGGCTGCCACACATACAAACACATACTGTGTTTGCTAGATGGTGGCATGAAATTGTTTCCACAACTTTCTCTAGTCAATAAACTCTGTCTTTTTCAGCTTTCCATTTTTTAAAGCAAATGTTGAATGACAGCACCTCTATTTTTTTCCTAAGAATACCTCAATGGTTTACAAAGGGCTGAAAAGTATTTTTGGGGGAAAAAAATGATGGTTGCATGATGTATGATGGGTGTGTGATGACTCAGTAGTTAAAGACACTGAGCTTGTCAGCTCAAAAGCTGACAGCCAGGTTTGAGGGCTGAGCACTGCATGATGGGGTGAGCGTCCGTTACTTGTCCCAGCTCCTACTCACCTAGCAGTTCGAAAGCATGGAAGTGGCAGTCAATAAATAGGTACCATTTTTGGTGGGAAGATTACAGCGTTCCGTGCACCTCGGCATATAGTCATATGGCCACATGACTAAGGAAATATCTTTGGACTACACTGGCTCCCTTGGCTAAGAAACAGAGATGAGCACCGCCTCAAGAGCCAGACACGAATGAACAGGGGAAACTTTTACCTTTATGATGGTTCTACTTTGCTTTATGGTATTCTAGCCTTCCTTTTTATAAATAATGAAATTATACACAAACACCTCCTCTTTTTAAATTGGTCATAAACATGTAATGCTAAATCTGAATAAGCTTTGTTGAGTTTTGGCTTAGAGTATTGAATGAAGCAATTCTGTGACTTAGAATTATATTCAAACCAGGCCATTATGACTTGTTCAAAGAATCCTGATTAGAAAAAAATAATGCTTTGGGATTATGTGTGGACACTGTTATTGTATAAACTAATTCTGATTTTATCAATATAACCTCAAATTTTTGATTCATACATCATCATTTGCAAGATTGTAACACATTCAGGAATCTGCAGCTATAATGGAGTTTATTAATCCTATTCCATTCATTGCTTTACCACTATCTGTATCCACCTACTTCCTCTTGTTTCATTAATATGTTTCTTTTGTAGAAACATATTTTATCTGACTATTTTTTATTGGCTGCTTATCCTATCACTTCTTGTCCCTTTCTCTTTCAGCAACCTTCTGCTTTCTACAAGGTGTTTTCTGAGTAAATTGTCATTTTACTTCCCTTGTATAATTTGTTATTGAATTAGAAACTATGAGGGCAATTTATCTTCAAGGTTATTCCTTTCCTCTTCAAGCATAAGTTTGAAAGAGAGTATATTTTTCTGCCTTTATATAATTTCACTATTGTCATTTTTTTGTGATAATGGATGCTAATCTGAATCATTTAATGTTGATAAATACATATTATTTAGGAATATTTTGGGTCTCAATTTTGATATGTAGCTTCCCAACACAATTGGTTTGCCTTTACCAAGATTAAAATACATAAATTTAAAATCAGGGAAGGCAAATTTCTTTAACATATTACTTTTAACAACGAAACTGAATGATGTAATTTGCAGAACACTAAAAGCCATGTTTTTGTATTGAATTTGTTCCCCTATGCTTCTCTGGCATTTTCATAAAGGAGATCAGAAGTATTTTTCCCCTTAACAATTGCAATTTCTTATTCTCAGATGGGAAAAATAGTAGTCCTGATTGTGAAAGAAAAGAGAATTATTAACCACAATCTTTTATAAATTATCATTGGGCAACTAGCTTCTTCTACATGCCAGGAAGAGAGAAAAGTTCTTATATCTGCAGTTGATCCAACGGCTTTTAAAAATACTTCACATTGACATTAATAGTAGTTGGGAGTTAATATTTTCAAAAAATAGTATTACTGTTACAAAATAAATCATAGCTAAATTAACCATAACTTGATCTGAATTTTACATAGCCACTGTTAATTTAAAATGGCTGACACATAAATTTGTTTTCCTATACTTCATTTTGGCCTTGTTCAAATCCAGCCCTTGAATGAAACTAATTAAAAAGAATGTTTTTGTACCTGTGGTTTAATATACGCTGTACATGTCATGCAAGCCTTGACAAATGGCTTAGTTAGGCTTAAGTGATTATTGATCTTCCAACAATTGAGTTGAACTATAATGCAAAAGGAACTAAAAGTAGATCCATTCCTGCCTCTGAGTCTTTAATATTATTACCGGTACTTTCTTTCTGGCATTTATTTCTGACATTTTCTATGAAGACATAGTGGTATGGTGATGCTGATCTGTTACCTAAATGTTTTTGTAAATTCTATAAAAAATAAATCTAATCTAAAAATAATGTTAGATATTATAAAAGTTGTTGGCATACTGATGGAAAAAGAGGGTTTCATAGGCCATATCTGATTGGTGTTGTCAGTCGGTGTTCTTCTTCTTCCTCCTCCTCCTCTTCCTCCTCCTCCTCCTCCTCCTCTTAGGTTTAGGTTTATTGGACTTATCTCCTTCTTCTTTTTCTTTTTCTTCTTCTTCTGCCATATCTATCATTGGATGTTGGCAATCCTGTAGGCGATCCTATTTTTATCAACAACTGCATGAATAGTGCTGCTGAGTTTTGTTCAAACCAGTCCCTTAGATTTTGAAGCCATGATGTTCTTCTTCCACCTGGACCTCGTTTGCCTTGAATCTTTCCCTGGTTAAGGTTAATGCCCTTAACCAGGCTAAATGCCAAGCAAATGTTGTCACATTATTAAGTACAGTGTGACACATTTCTTTTGGGAGTTCTAAAATATAATAAGCACCGTCTATAACAGTGATGACGAACCTATGGCACGTGTGCCACAGGTGGCATGCAGTGCCCTCTCTGTGGGCACATGAGCCATTGCCCCAGTTCAGCTCTGCTGCGCATGCGTCCGCACCTCCTGCCCGCCATCTAGTCAACAGGTCTCTGCTGCACATACATGGGGTGAAGCATGTGTGTGTGGCCCACGTGCACATGTGCAGGGGGTGGGGGCACATGCATGTGCGTGGGAGCAGCGTGCATGCATAGAGCCGTATGCACATTGCATTTTGGGGATTTGGGCACAATAATGTAAGAGTTTGTAAACTGTGGAGTTATAGTATTATAATATCATAACAATAATGAAATATTAAAAAAACCATACTATCATCTTGGGTTTAAATACCTTTTTGTTAAATTAATACTGTGCTTTATATCAAGGAATGTATGATGTGGCACATGTTGTTGAATAACTACCATCATACCTCATTATTCTTTTAGGGAATTGCTGGAACCTATAGTCCAACAATATCTAGATTACTTGTTCTCTGCGCGCGCGCGCACACACACACACGCACACACACACACAAGATTAGTAGTAACATAATAAAAAGGAGTATATATATTGATAATGTATCAAGATTAATACTGCCTTGCTTAGCAACAGAAATTCTGGTCCCAGTTGTGGGTGTTCATTTAATTTTTTAAAATTTCAAAACCTTCAAAACTCTTCTTTAAAAGAAGTCAAACAAATAGTGCTAAAATTATTCTTGTTCAAATCATGCTTCTTTTCCGTTTTCATGAAAATATAAAATAACTTCTACTTTCTGAAATATGATGTTCCTGTGGAAGATGAATTGATGATAGCACCATGTGAATTCCCTTTAAAAATTAGTGCATGCCATATCCATAATAATACCCATGCAAAAGCAATATGACAAGAAGGAACAAAGGAGATATAGAAGCTAATGAGAGGGAAGGTTCCTTTTTTAGTCTTTAACTGTTTGACTTGTTGAAATAAAGTTGAATGCAATTTCTGAGCAAAACTGGAAAAACCAGAAACATCAGTCTGTGACTTACAAAGAGACCTACTTGTTTCCAAATCATCACTAAGCTTAGCAAAGACACAAAACCCCTTTTTAATCCATAAATATTCCCTAGGAGATTTAAAAATTGGGTATTGGAGTCTGAAGTTACTTTTATATGAAGAAATTTACCAGATATTATTGATAAATGTTGCCCCAATAGGACTTATCATTTCATCAGGATATTGTCCAATGATAAAGTTCAGAAGGAGAAGTGAAGCTTTAGCAGCTATTTAGCTTACCAATAAAATATAATGGTTTGGATGCACTTGGTTTCATACTCTGCCTTTGGCATTTGAATCATTAAAAATGAAAGGCATATAGACTGAGCAAGATTTTAGTACCTCAAGTTGTTTATGGGAGTTGGAATACCAATTCTGACAACCTGGGCAAGTAGAGCCAGTTCAGATTATAAACTTGCTATCATGTTAGTTGAAATTGAAGTTTGTTCCACAAATCTGATTTTCAGCCATAATGAAATTTGCCAGGATTATATTTGGTGAACCCGAATATTGCCAAGCCGAATGAATGAATGGAAGGATAGTATCAATGCTTTTAACAAAATATTCCAATTTGGTTTCAAAAGTGCCTATTCTCTTGTATAAGAGAAATGTTTCCAGTCTTTTTTTATAAAGAAGTTGTCTACCTTATTAGGTTGAATAATTAAGGTATGATAGACTATTAAGTACTAGTTTGAAATAGTTTGGCAAACGGAAACCATATGCATTGTCATTAGTGACAAACTAATACGCTTTTGTATTAGTAAAAGGTAAAGGTTTCCCTGTCCAGTTGTGTCCAAATCTAGAGTGTGGTGCTCATCTCTGTTTCTTAGCCAAGGGATTCATTGTTGTCCAAAGACATTTTTTGTAGTCATGTGGCGAGCATGGCTATAGACAGAAGGCCTACAAGATGTTGTTTACCTTTCCACTGAAGTGGTACCTATTAATCTACTTCTATTTGCATGCTTTTGAACTGCTAGGTGGACAGAAGCTGGGGCAGGAATTGGCACTCATCCCATTGCATACCTCTAAGTCTCGAACCCGGAGTGCCAGCTTTCCAGCTTCTTTAACTGCTGAGCAATTGCACCCCCTTTGGTATTATTAACGGATATGAAATATGCTAAAAATATCAGACAAAGAAGTAAGACTCTGGGCTGACCTCAGTACTTGATTCCAAATCCTGGCAGGGTAGCAGGTTCAAGGTGCCTACAGAAGTATATGGTAGGTACAGATAAGAACTACTTGTTGCTACTCTAATGTTTTTTTTACAATCTGTTCCTCACAGATAAATATCATGGACTATGAGATGGTTCCACCACAAAATCGCGGAGGACAAAATCGCGCTCGACGAGAGCGCGCATTTGACGTCATCACAGCGCGACGAAAACATCGCGCTGTGATCAAAAAATGTAAAAATAAAGCTAAAACCTTCCCCTAACCCCCCCCAAACCTAACCCTAAACCTAACCCTAAACCTAACCCTAAACCTAACCCTTAACCTAACCCTAAATCTAACCCTAAACCTAACCGTTAACATAACGAAAAACCTAACGCTAACCCTTAACCTAACGCTAAACCTAACGCTAACGCTCTAAACCTGACCCTAACCCTTAACCTAACCCTAACCCTAACCCTTAACCTAACCCTTACCTTTATGTGAATCGGCTTGCTTTAATTTTAATTTTATTTCAATTTTTAATTTTTTCCGTCGCGCTGTGATGACGTCACATGCGCGCTTTCGTCGAGCGTGATTTTGTCCTCCGCGCTTTTGACGGGTCACGCTATGAGATGAGTGAATTATTTAACTATCAATTTGGACAAGTTAATAGTACCATTAACAAGCATTCTCCAGTTTAGAGAAGAATGAATTACTTTAGAAGGGTATTCTAGGTTTTCACTTGAAATGTTCCATGTGCATGTTTGCAGTACATTCATCATTTGCAGTATATAGAATAGTATGTACTACAGATGCATCTACTCAGAAGTTAGCCCCATGGATTTTAAGGGATTTTACTGCCAAAGTGTATAGGTTAAGAGTACTGTGCTGATATGTCAATGTATTGTGCTACTTTGACAAATGATTGTTTAAGGTAGATAGAAGCCAAATATTAGGAATATAAGAAGCAGTATTTATATTATGAATAGTGGCCCTTCTCACTTAGAATTTTTTTTCACACCAGCCTTCTCTGACCTATAGTTGTATTAGGAGCACAACTACTAAAATGCCTAACTAGCTTCATCATAAGCTCAAGGAAGTAAATTTATTTATTTACTTACATACTTAACTCAGATTTCTAGGCTACTTCGATCAGTAGACTTTTGGCATTATATAAATGACTTTCAGTAACAGGGTTAAAAAAATATAAAATCACAGAGAAACACAGCATACTGTACCATAAAAAATGAAGCCACAATAGAAGGTAGTTTTATACTCCATTCTGTACTCAAACGTCCCCTGGGATAGGCGGATGATCCTTCAAAACTTAGCAGGGAAGAGGCAGTCCTTGTATCCAGAAGCTTATTCCAAGGGGGCACTACCAAGACATCCCAAGAAGGACTTTTCTGAGAATGTGTTAGCATTCCTTTTCTCTGAATGGATGACAGATTTTACTGAAAACAGGCAATCTCTGGGAAATTTAGGCTACACAAACCATACAGGTTTTTAAGTTGAATCCAGAAGCTCACCAGCCTCCAATGCAGTTCCCTCAGGAGACAAAGACTGTATGAATCTCTTGTTAAGAATAGCAATTTATATACAGGACTCTCATGATTAACTTGCTTAAAAGAGGCACAGATTTCTGTGATTGTTTGAATAGAAGTAAAAGTGTCTGAGACTTTTTATAATGTATTCATTTTATTAAATTTATATCCTAAGGGGTTAAACATGTCAAAAAGGTCTCATAATAATTGAAAATACAAATAAAAAGCATAAGAATGAAATTTTGTTTTTCTTTTTGTAGTTTTTATTGTACCTTGATTTTATTGTTATGAGTGGCCACACAATCTTTTATTTTATTTATTTGTTTCTATGTATATTGTTTTCTGTTACACAACTCACCATCTAAAGCTTTTCTAGATCTGAAAGCCCAGTGAGAAAATTTCCTTGGGATTGAAAGGAGACATAAGAAGGCAGGGGAGCTGCCAATTGCTGGGTGAATGATGAGGAAATGAAATGGAGGAGTTTTCATGCAGAAACGTTGATCAGCCTACAATTATATAAATACAAGTTACCACAAGTTACTATCAACACTCTCTTCTCATTTGAAATAAATTTCAAAAACTTTCTCATTAAATTGAAGGAAACTGGCAGAAAAATTCAAATGATTTTTTTTTGCATGGAATTGTACATTTTAAATATTCCCTGTAACCTAATTTTAAGAGATATGAATAAAACTGGACCACTGTCCTTATTTAGAGTGTTGAATTGTGCAATGCAAATCCCCCATTGTTTTTACCACCAACAAATTGCGGCTCAACATATCATATACAAACTATTCTGCATTTGTTAGAAAATGTAGAATTTTGCTCCAGGATTAAACAAAATTGGCATCTTGTTATGAACACTGTTTCCCAAACTACCAGCAATAATAATAATTAGGTACACATTGAAACAAGAAAAGCTCTACATCCATTAAACAAGTACAGTTTATGAGGGTGCAATGCGGTATTTCATTCCTCATTATTAAGCATGACTGAGAATTAGACCTTTTAAAATTTTGGTACTGTTGGCATGCCAAGTGAATGATAAGGAGGCTACTCTGAGTACTGGCTTCTCCTTTAAGTAGATTATGCTGCATGATTGTGAATGTCATGTTGAGCTTTCACTCAACTTCTAGCTAGATGGGTATTTGAGATGTATTGCTTCATTTTCTGATTGGAAAAATGTTTGTAACTCTTAGGGTTTCAACTGGAATAGTTTGAAATGTCATTTGCAAGAGAATTGAGAAACTCCTTATTCTCAGTTTTAACAGATGTGAGAACTTTGTACCTTTGTTCCCATAACTGTAATGAAGATTGATTTGATTTTTCTAGTATATTCAGAAATGTATGCCAAGAAAATTGCTTGGAATTGTGCTGATCTGTGACCGTAATGAAGATTGAATTAATTGGTAGAACCAAGATAAATTTGATTGAATTCAATGGAATTAATAATAAACACATTAAATACAATTGGCCTTATTACTCCTCATGTATTAAATTATTTCTCTTAGTATCTGACTAAAATAACAGCTTTAGAAGACTTTGAGGACTAAAATAACAGATTAAAATTGTGCATAAACTATCAGAGAATTTGGCTTGAGAATCCTAGTTTCCTATGTTGTTTACATATGATATAAATGTCTTATTCAGGCCTCACCTTTGCATTTGTGACCGTAATTTCAAACACTAAATTGCCTTTTGGACAGCAGTATCATAGCTGGAGAAAGTTAAGCATGGAGATTTAGGGAAGTTAAGCCCATGGAGTATCTAGGTACTGGGGAACAGTTTTCCATCTTTGAAGGAGTTTATCTGAAGGAATATTTGTATTCTCTAGAGAAATACAGAGGATGATTGTATATTTTTCCAAAGCATGAAATCTAGAGTGTTCTGTCACTTGAAAATGAATTTTCTTTTGAAGACTGAAAGTTGCTCAACTGAAATAAAATCTAACACCCCCCCCCAAAAAAAAATGGATATAGCTGCATCTTTCTGTAGTATGGAGATCTAAATATGCCGAGAAAGATCAAGGATTTCAAAAATCATCCCTATCAAGTAGACAGTATAAAATAACTGCTGACACCCTTTTCCTTTCAGCCTATTTAAGTGTTGTAACAGTAAAACTTCAAAGGGTTTTATTTTCAACTGCTATTTTGAAGAGCTACTGTTTTACATATAATTTTTCATCAGCCTAAAAGCAAAAGCATTTCTACACACTAATTTGACAACTAGTTTTGGGGGAATGACTTAAAAGGGTCTCTTATTTGTTTAAGAAAATGTAAATGCAGTTCCAGAAATTTGGATTTGTAAGAAAGCTAAATGCAGGAGTATTTGCAGAGCATGGTCATTAAATATATATTTCACCTCCTAAGCAGGAGTGGGTTGCTGGGAGTTCACAGGGGCCAGGAGAACCTCTGGATAACATTCTGTGCAGTTTGGTGAACCTCCAAATCCCACTCCTGGCTGGGGGCCCCTCCCCTCTCAGAAGTGTCCACACAGCCCGTTTTGGATTCAGGTAAGTGCAGGGCATGTGTGGCACATTTTGCTCAGGAAGGGTGAAAAACGAGCCTACTAGAAGTTCAAGAAGGATGGAAACAGGCGTGTTTCTGGCCTCCAGAGTCTCTGGAACCTAGGGAGGCCGTTTTCGCCCTCCCAGAGGCTCGAAAAAAACCTCCAAAGCTCGGAGAGGGAAAAAACGCAGGAGGCTGACCAGCCATGCCCACCATGGCCACGTCCACCCACCAACCAGGTAGAGAACCCCTTGCTAAATTTTTTGAAGCCCACCCCTACTCCTAAGTTCCTAAGATATTTGTGCATGTATTCCTTTGTTTCAATATAATGATTTAACTTTAAATGACTACTATATGTAGTGAAGATTATTTTTTAAAAGATTTGACATTTAAAGAATGTTAAAGTTCTTTCTGGAGTGTTGTTGTTTTGCCACTGATGCACAATAAACCCACAACTGTTCACTACTGATTGTTAGGCAAACAATTTAGTGCTAAGAACCCCCAAAGAATAGCTGCTTTTGAAGGCTGGCATATTTGCCACATACAACTACACAAGACAATAATTTCAAAGGTTCTAACCGCTTTCATGGAATGGCAGTGCTGTATACACTTGCACACAGTTCAATTGTATAGGTAGTCCTCAACTTATGACCATAATTGAGTCCAACATTTCTGTTGCTAAAGAACACTTGCTAAGTTAATTTGCCCCATTTTACAACCTTTCTTGCAACAGTTGGTAAGTGAATCACTGCGGTCATTAAATTAATAACACAGTTGTTAACTAATCTGGTTTCCATATTGACTTTGCCTATAAGAAGGTTGCAAAGGTGATATATGACCCTGGAACACTGCAATTGTCATAAATGTGAGTCCGTTGCCAAGTGTCTGAATTTTGATCATATGACCATGGGGATGCTGCAACAGTCATAAGTGTGAAAAACGGTCGCAAGTCACTTTTTTCAGTGCTGTTGTAACTTTGAATAGTCTCTAAGTAAACTATTGTAAGTCAAGGACCACCCGTACCTTGTAGAACTCTAAATAGGAACTGGGCTATTGAGTCTCTGCCACTTCGTGATGTGAAGAGGTAACCAGCTGTATGAAAAAGTAATGTTGGTGTATCTCTCTTCTATGGATAGCTTTAAATAGGGGTAGGTATGGCTGTGAACCATACAAATTGGGCAGGGGGGTATGGACTGAGAATAGATGAAGTGTAATCGTTAATTGCCTATTCCAAAATTTATCTTACTACTTGCGTTTGTGTGTGTTTTGCCAATCTGAAAATGGGAAAATGCTCTGTGATTGTTATCATTATCACAAGGGTCTGCAAAACTTTGGCAAGGTTTAGTCACCTTAGCCCTGGAGCTGTAGCCTGAACTCCCCCCCCCCCCCAGGAAACTTAAAAACAGTGTACAAATATTGATTGGAAGCTTAAGTGCCATAAGGGTGTAGACTCTATACAATCATATAAATGGATCTTCTCCAGAATGATCTGGCCCTAGCTTGACCCTTTGAGTCCTTCAATTGTTCCCCCATTTTTGCTTCCAACTTTCCCAACTTTAAAGACCTCTCAAGATAATAAGAATTAGAAACTATTGCTTCTTGAGAAAACATACAGTACAATAATGATTCTTTAAGGTTAAAATATTGTTTTTTTCATAAAAGGAAATGTCAGATGAGGAAGAAAGCTGAAACGCATCAAAAAGTATTTTAAAAAGTATTGGAAGGGTTGACAAAGCATTGAAACAAAGTATAAAAATGTCCAGTGAAATGTGATGCTGATAAAATGACATATGAAGAAAAATGTCATAAAAGGTAACCAATAATTAATTGTAATGTCATTCTTTTAAAAACAAGAACTAAGACTGACATATTAACCAAAAGAAGAATCAAAGCATCAAATAGAACATATTACATTTTCCCTCTTTATTTGACATTTCTTTTTATTTAAAAAATAAACAGTTCCATGGCACTTTAAAGAGATGACACTATGGAATAAATGTTCATCGAAGGCAATAGTTTTCTGTCTATATTCAGAAATATTTTTCGCGATCATAGACTTTTGAAGGCTGCTTACAAGTACAAAAAGAATACACATCAAAAATATAATACAATAACATTTCTCCCCAATATAGTGCTAGGTAATTGAATGCACTTGGAGCCCAAAAAGTATTTAACATCTCCTAGAAGCACTGGAAGGTTCGTGTCTGCCTTGGGGTTGCTTTACAAAATGAGTGCTTTTTGACATTCTGTTCCCATGTGAGTGCCATTTTGTGAAGATATCCACGATATTTCAAAATTCATACTTCTCCGAAACAACTGAGGATTTCTGCTTTAGTGTTTGCCAGCCCTCTGATGTTTGTGGTGGGCCAAGGAGTCTCCCTTAGCATTTGATGAGTTTGTTGAGATCTTTTTGATGCTTCAAATAACCGGGACCCAAATGATCAAAACCAGTATTCTGAGAAATGCCCTGGCAATTAGTGTATCTGATAAAGGACTGATGTAATATGATAATGGTAAAGGAAGGATGACCCAGTTATTCAGAACCCATGGTAACTTTGACAGCACAGTTGTCTTCAAAGGCATTTCTACAGTATTTAAAATACACTTTTGTAATTCAATATGAATAAAACTAGGGCATGCTGTAAAGCAGTATAGAGTGGTATATAAGTGCTATTGCTGTTAGAACTGAACTCCTACTGTATTTTTCTGGAAGTTTAAGTAAACTTGGGGTTTGGTTTTTTTTGTTTGTTTGTTTGTTTGTTTTGCATGGGAGGCTGCATTTTTTTAATACTCCTGAGAAAGTAGATTTTCATTACTCTATTAAGGAAAGTAGGCTGACATTTCAGAAATTGTGAAGGAGTCCTACTTTCTTGATTATGCTTATAATAGTTTCTATTGCAGTAATTTTCAGCAGCTAAGACTCTGTGCTCCCCTTTCTGTATCCATCTTTTCTTAATGTTTAGAAACTTTTGGGCTTGCAAAAACTGAGAAGTTTTCATAATCAGTTCTGGAATCCTCACCACAATTTCTTGTTAATGATTCTTTAAAAAAAAAATTGCATAAAGTATTTTTTCAATCCAAAATGACACATTTGATTTCTCTAAGAAACTTAAGGCTACCATTATTAACTCTATGAATAGTTACTGTTAGAAGGGAAATTATTGGGTTACTTCACACCCCATGTTTGGTTGGTGTGTTCCAGGCCCCATCAGTAAAGAAATGCCATAGTTTAGGAACTCACAACTTTCCTTCTCTACTGTCTCAGACCTAGGGTCTAGCATCCCATCCCTGAATTCTGCAGAGCTTTAATCTTGTCCTTAAAAAAGTCATTCAGACCTGAGTTTTTTCAAACCTGAGACAGGACATTTTGTGACTATGCATGGTGTACTTGTTTTGTATTACAATATTGGTTTCCCAAGGAGGTGAGCAATATTTTCTTACTGCATGTTTTAAACTTGTTTTTTTTTTAAACTAAACTGCCTAGCGGGTAATTGAGAGGGTAATAATTTGAACAAATAAATTAATTAGGACCCTACACTGAAAAACTGTCCCTGTGCTCCACATGTAGGACAACTGAAGACTTAACAAAATCCCATTTTTATAACTGTCCCAGCTCCCATGATTATTGAAAATTTTAGTGTGTTTTCCTTTCATTTTGAGACAAAATAGTCAAACCTAATCTAAAGCAATAGGTTTAACTTAAATAAACAACAATTTTTAAAAGTCCATTTGTTACTGTTAAATTAAATTTTAGTGTTAAATTTTAAAGTGTTAAACTCCAACATTTTAAAATTCCCCTCAAAAACCAAGACAAAAAAGTTTAGTTCACCCCATTTTGCATAGTTTGCTACTGCATTCCTTAAAAAAAAAGTTAAGTATTGCTTCCAGTTCTCAAATGGTTCCCAATTCTGTTGTAGAACTAAGTTGCTTCTGGTAATTTGGTGTAACTTTTTATGATCTAATGGGAAAGAGAGCTTACAGAAATATACAGAATGTCATTGTGCTCTGCCTATTGGGACAATATTGACCTCTCTCCCAACCTTCAGTTGTTTTTACTGCCTTACTGGGATATTTAAAAGCTCTGATCTCTTACCCTCTTTTCATTTTTTTAAGAGCTTGCAGGTCGAGATTTCTTAGATTCCAAAAGTACAGTGGTTGTGTATTTACAGATTGCACAGATAAGGTCTTTGTACATTTGATTCTGCACAGCTTAAGTTACAAGTGTGAATGACAAACGGGAACAGAACCTATACCAAGTGTTAAGTGAGGTCTGTAGCTCAATACAATAAAGGCTATATGACCTCACAAGGTTGCTGTAGAAAAAAAGAAGGCAGAAGCAGTATTGGGTGTATTCACCACCTTCAGTTATTTATAAATAATAAAGGGGACAAACAACAACACAAACAAAAGTGGTCCCTTTTCACTGTTACTGTTCTTTTTACAAAGCTCTATCATGTCCTATGCAGATAAAATAAGTCTTTAATATACTGTATATGTATGTATGAATTTGTTATTGATAAAAGGATTTCAAAATAACAAATTTAGGTTCCTGCACTTTAAGGTCCAAACCATTTTCTTCCTTTTAAGATAAGGGTGATGGTAATATAGAATACTTAACAATTGCCTTAAATTCTCTTTGTGTTTTATCATACAATTATGATCAATTTTCCAGTTGACTGTATTTGCCTTCAGTGTTAGCTTTAACTCCTGCATAAACATCCCTTCCTGGCCTCTGTTGGGAAGGTATTGGTTTTCAAGGTGATTAGCTGCAGAGAACACTTTGCCCATGTAACAGCTGTTCTTCCATATGGATGTTCACAGCAAGGTCCAAGAAATAAGATTAAAACCAGGTTAGAAAATATATTTGGAGACCAAAGGCGTGGGCTTGATTGATCCTCATGAAATTAACATATTAGGGAAAATAATATGTACCTAGGGCTATATTTTGTTGTTGTTGCTTTTTCACTTAAAACTGCTTTGTTTGTTCCAAACAAACCTAGATTAATCTTTAAATTGGGAGGCCGGAGCTTCCCACTCTGCTACCTTAGAACCAAGTATTCGCTAGACAATATAATTCTGTAGTGCTTTTAATTAACAAGAAATTTATAGCTTTGTTTTTATCTTCTAAGATCTGTGTGGACTATTGGAAAGAGAGAGGCATCTTGGGATGGCTTTAATTAGGGTTGGGGGGGGGGGATCTTATTCTGGCCAGTCATCTCAAAGTCGCTCAAAGGAAACTGGAGATGGATCAGTACTAAGGGAGGCTACGTACTATAGTTTAGATTACATAGATTGGCTATTCCTGCCTTACAATGGGTTGCCTATAGATTTTTTTCTACAGAACTAGGATTAGTCTGAAGTAAGGGCAGCTGCACTGGTGACAGATGCAGTCTTAGCATGCTTCCCATGTGGAGGCAATCGTGCATTCAGATGGCAATGGTGGTTATGCCTGAAGTCATTCATTGGCACAGCTATATGTTTGCTTTCTGTGGAATCAGAACTTAGACAAGTTGACCTTATAGCCATTATTATATTTGAGCAAGTTAAGTATTAAAACTTCCTGGATAACGAAAGGTTTCAGTCCAATGCTAGGATTATATTAAAACATAGAATATAAAAATAGCCGCATAATTTAACTACATCCAATCTGCAGTTATAGTAATTAAACCCCAAAGTGCTCACCATCAAACCCATTTGTACTTTTCCTTTGGTTCCACCTATGAATGCAATAAAACTTTCAGGCTATTTGTAGCTTGGTTAGCCAAGCTTAGCATAACATGCTCACATTTTATAGTCAGAAGAAATATCATAATACATATGCAGAACAATCTGTAAAATCTCTGTTGCAGAAATTCAATGATAGATTTATTTAGCCAGTAAAAACATAGAAATATGGTACTTAAAAGGACTCAGTTCATTTACTAGTCCTTCTTCTCTGCCCCCGTTAACAATTTACAGTATGTTGGCAAGGAAGTGGAAGAAATTTTTATATATCAATAGCAGACTTATATACCACTGCATAGTGCTTTATAGTGCTCTCTGTGTGGTTTATGGAGTCAGCATATTGCCCCCCACAATCTGGGTCCTCATTTTACAAATCTCGAAAGGATGGAAGACTGAGTCAATCTTGAGCATTGTCAGGATTAAACTCCAGACAGGGCAGAATTAACCTGCAATACGGCATTCTAACCACTGTGCTACCAGTACTCTGCATTTATACTGGGTAATGCATTTATGCACTTGCATTGACTTTTATGCTCAACTGAAGTTGTTTAGATGAGAATACTGTACTGTAAGACAAAGACATACTTTAAGTGTTCATCCATTTAGAATACTAAAGAAATATAGTTATTTTTCTTTCTCAGGAAAACTCCACATCTCTGGTTCTCAGGGAAGTGTTTCATGAACAATTTGTATTGTTATGTTAATCCTTATTGTGCTAGAATAAATATAATTTTGTTTGGTGAAATATTTAGGTCTTAAAATGACCAATGCAAATTACAATGGTATTAAAGAGAGGCACTTACAAGCACACATGATATTAAAACAAACATTTTGGTCCTAGATCTTCAGTGTTCTCTTTTTCAAGTTGGGTTTTCATAGGTTACAAAGTTTTATTGTATCATCTTGAATCCAAAACTACATACCGGTAACTTTCTGAATGTGTATGGGAGAAATGGAAAGATAATATGCAGTTAATACAGTATATTTGTTTAATTTGCCAATAATGGCCAAATTAACAGAAACCCTTGCATGGTTGGTAGCAATTACCTTTGAATTTATGTTGATTCTTTTACCCACACATCCTGACAAATATTTACAGGACTATGCTTATTCTTTAGATGTCAAATTTGGCTTCAATTATTTGATATAGGGATTGGTTAGTTTGCTTGCTGTAAAATTCAGCATTACTGGTGGACAATAGGCATATGTAAGATTAGTACTGGAGCAAAGGTCTGAAGTTGGGCTGATTGTGTGATGTCCTATTCTACTGTTACATGAGGAGATATGGAGATAGCTTTGGAATCTGGATTTAACAGTTGTAGTATGGTCAGTAGCACAATCTGTTGTTATTGATTAGTAGGCATACTAGGATAGGTAGTTGTGTGTAATAGGGCTAGAGATCTGGTCTTCAACATCCAGAAAACCACTAGATGGCAACCACGTTAGTTTTCTATATCTCTTGACTATATATAGCAGTCCTCCCACATGTAATGGGTCCTATCCTCTCCCAAAACTCCAGTTTTGTATCTATAGCCTACAAGAAAATGTCTGATGCATTCTCTGAGAGTTATTGTGGTTTAGTTTTTAAGATGCTACACAACTGCAGTTTTCCCTGATTTGGCTAAATGGTTATCTATGTAGCAGAGGTGGTATTCAGCAGGTTCTGACCAGTTCTGCAGAACCAGTAGTGGACATTTTGAGCAGTTCAGAGAACTGGTAAATACCACCTCTGACTGGCCCCGCCCCCATCTATTCTCTGCCTCCCGAGTCCCAGTTGATCAGGAGGAAATGGAGATTTTGCAGTAACCTTCCCCTGGAATGGGGAGGGAATGGAAATTTTACAGTATCCTGCCACGCCCACCATGCCATGCCCACAGAACTGATAGAATTTTTTTTTGAATCCCACCACTGCTCTGTAGAAACCATTAAAGATTTAGAAGTAACTGTTTTAGATCATGAAATGATAAATTTCTAGGAATTGAAACTTAAAGACTGGCCCATTATTTGTTTTGTATGCTATTTTCACATCAAAAATATGATTTGAAATCTCTAGGAGAGTTGGATTCTCTCTCCCCGCCCCCATTGCTCTAGATTTTAAAATAATAAAGTTCTCTTATGTCCTGCAGAGAAACAATTTTCTGACATAAGAAAAAAAATCTGTCGTCTGGACTAAATGCATATGCTGTTATTTGGTCTCTCTTTTTTTTTCTCTCTTCCAGTCTGAATACCATTATGAATACACAGCATGTAACAGCCTGGGTTCCAGATGGAGAGTTGCTGTGCCCCACACCCAAGGACTCTGCACTGGCCTGCCAGATCCCATCAAAGGCACAGAATGCTGTAAGTCATGATTTCTGCCACCAACTTTTTAGTTTGCCACTGATTTCTTTCTTTTGACATTTCAAACATTATCAGAAGTAGAAACAAAGGTTACCCCACCCTACAAGATACTTTATTTAAGAGCAGGGGCAACACTGTCATTTAAATAGAATTATGTAACTATTTCTTTGCTTGGACGTAGTCAGAGGTGAGTTCCTACCGGTTCGGACGGACACGTGACCATACCGGTTCTATCCTGGGCACCACCATCTTTATTTTCTGTTCTGCACATGGGCAGAACAATCTTTATTGAAAAAATGTAAACCCCCCCTTTTTTTAATAGTGTGTGCATGCTAGTCCTAGAGAGGTCCCAGTGATGTGCTGTTTTTCGCAAAAACAGAGGTGTTTTTGCCTTCCCCCAGCCCCCAGAAGCACTCTGCAGGCTTCAGTAGGGCTGGGGGGAGGCAAAAATGCCCCTGTTTTTGTGAAAAATGGCCTGTTTTCCACCCATTTTTTGGAAAAATTGGGACATTTTTGCCTTCCCCCAGCCCTGCTGAAGCCTGCGGAGTGTTCCTAGGGGCTAGGGAGGACAAAACCTTTTTTTCTTACTGGGTAGTTTGCAGGCGCTCCCTTAGCTCCAGCAAGGCTGGAGCCCCTCCCCCTATCAAAACTTTTCACCACCATTTTGGTGGGCATGGCTTGGTGAGGGGCTCATGTGACTGAGTGTGTGTGAGTGATGTCAAGTTGGCCATGCCCACTCAGTCACATGTCCCCCATCTAGCCATACCCACTCATCGACCATGGTATCCTTCTGCAACGGTTGCGTGAGGTGGGGATGGGAGGCACCGTTCTTCGGTGGTTCTCCTCCTACCTCTCGGACAGGTCGCAGTCGGTGTTGGTTGGAAGGCAGAGATCTGCCATCCAACCCTAGGTCCCTTAAGTATGGGGTGCCGCAAGGTTCGGTCCTGTCCCCCCTCCTGTTTAACATCTACATGAAGCCGCTGGGTGAGATCATTCGGTGGCACGGGATAAAATATCACCAGTATGTGGACGATACACAGCTGTATCTGTCCGCCCCGTGCCAACTCAGTGAAGCGGTTGACGTGATGTGTCAGTGCCTGGAGGCTGTGAGGGTCTGGATGAGGGTAAACAAGCTTGCACTCAATCCTGACAAGACCGAGTGGCTTGTGTGTTTCCCTCCCAACAATTGGCCAAGTATTCCATCTCTCAGGCTGGGGGGTGAAATTGTATGCCCCTCAGACAGGGTTCGCAATTTGGGAGTCCTCCTAGACCCACAGCTGACTTTAGAACACCATTTGTTGGCTGTGACCAGGGGGGCATTTGCCCAGGTTCGCCTGGTGCACCAATTGCGTCCCTACCTGAACCGGGAGGCCCTCGCAACAGTCACTCATGCCCTTGTGACCTCAAGACTGGACTACTGCAATGCGCTCTACATGGGGCAGCCCCTGAAGAGCATTCAGAGACTTCAGCTTGTCCAGAATGCAGCCGCGCGAGTGATTGTGGTGCACCCCGGTACACCCACGTTACACCTATCCTCCGCGAGCTGCACTGGCTGCCTATTGGTCTCCGGATACGCTTCAAGGTGCTAGTCGTCACCTATAAAGCCCTTCATGGTATTGGACCTGGGTACTTGAGAGGCTGCCTGCTGCCAATTACCTCCAACAGACTTATTAGATCCCACAGACTAGGCCTCCTCCAAATCCCATCTATCGGCCAAACGCCGATTGTCTACCACCCGGAGGAGGGCCTTCTCTGTGGCTGCTCCGGCCCTCTGGAACGAGCTCCCCGTGGAGATTCGGACCCTCACCACCCTTCAGGCTTCCCGCAAAGCCCTTAAAACCTGGCTGTTCCGACAGCCCTGGGGCTGACGAGTTCCTGTCCCCGCTCGAATTGTGTGGCTCTTGATTGTTTTTAAATTCTTTCTGTAGTTGCTTTTTTGTTGTTTTTCCTCTTGTCTGTATCTTCTACCTTTGGTTTGTGAGCTGCCCTGAGTCCCTCCGGGAATAGGGCGGCATATAAGTGCAATCAAATCAAATCAAATCAAACTGGCAGTAAAAAAATTTGAAATCCAGCCATGGACGTAGTCTTATTCCCCAATTAGGCATATGGGACCTAAAAAATTGAAACCAGTGTATTTGTACATAGTTCTTCTTGTTCTTTGTATTGTTGCTATCAATGTTTAGAAGTAAAGTAATAGTATCTTTAGAAATAATACATCCCACTTCTAAAAGATAATTATTTCATAAGGTGCCATCAAATTGCTTCAACTGGTTTCCATCTTGAACTATCTATGTAGTAGTAACATAGATCTGCCAAGAATATTCCAGTCATCTGTTTGATCCTTTTCATCTATTTTATCTTTCCCTGTCTTCCCCTTTTTTTCTACTTCCCTCAATCTTGTCATGCATCATTATTTTTTATAGTCTATCACTCTATCAATCACATGCCTAAAGGGTTTCTGGAGCTAGCCTATTAATGAGCATTAGCCTACTCTGGCATTGTTAACTCTGAATTTTATAAAGTAGGATAGGACATAAATATTTAAGTAACACAAAATACCATAGACCTTTCTGCTCATTTTTTGATCATTCAATTGCTCTCTTTTTAAAGTTCCCAGAGAAATGATATAAAAGGAATCAGGATGTCCAAATTTCATCTCCATTTAGATAAAGGAATCATCCCCACACTATTTTCTGTTGTTTTCCTCATAATTTCAATAAGTTACAGGTAGTCCTCAACTTACAACAGTTGTAAGGGACTGTTCAAAGTTACCATACAATGGCACTGAAAAAAGTAACATAGCTTGTATTTATACAAAACAAAGTCTTACAGTACAGTTTGATATCCACTTTTTAAAAAGGCCCATTGACTTAAAGGAACTTATTTCCTGGTATGGAAACATTTGGGTGGGTTGGTTGGTCATGTGGAACAGCACTTAGTTTCTTTAATTCTTTGTGTGAGAGAGAGAGCGGGTGGGAGGGAGGGAGGTGGGTGGGAGGGAGAGGGAGAGTGCTTTATTTCAGTTATGTTATTTCAATTATTAAGTATCTAATGAGAACTTGTATGTAATGAAAATACAAAATGTAGCTAACAAAGATGTCTTTCGTTTTATCTAACAAAAAATTATTCTTGTCAGATGTTAAACTCAAAGATATTAGAAAGTGTCATTCTATAAAGTCATGTGTAATAGATTCACTGAAGCTACCTGTGTTGGTCTGGATTCATCTTTTGCCCTGATTTTGTTTTGGTGATTTTCTGTATTTCAGCATTTTCTTGCAAAGCAGGTGAATTCTTGGATATGAAAGATCAGTCTTGCAAGTCATGTGCAGAGGGCACGTATTCTCTTGGGACTGGTGTCAGGTTCGATGAATGGGATGAGTTGCCCCATGGATTTGCCAGCATAGCAACCAATTTTGAAATTGATTACAACCTCTTGGAGTCCTTGGGAAACTGCACCAAGTGAGTGAATGTGTTATTAATGCTGGGATATGTCTGTTTGAAAGTCAACCTATATGCCAGCCAGTGACCTTAAGGCTGTAGATTCTAAAGCTTGACAGCATTTTGAGTAGGCTTATTTATGAAATATTGCAGCTAATTTATCTCTAAGCGTGGGAGCTCAGAATAACATTATCTCCTTTGTACATTACCACCAGTGCTTTGATTCTTCTGCTTTAGATTGAATTTCTAGATTTTGTTCAAACATTAATGCCTTCTTTACTTGATAGTAATAGGAGAAGAAACTGAAAACTGAAGCAAGGTGAGCACCTGCCAGTTCAAAGAAAGACAATGACTGCCCCAAGGTCACCCTGCTAGCTTCATGCCTAGAGTGGGACTGAAACTCATGATATCTTGGTTTCTAACCTGGTAATCACTACACCAAATTATCTCTCAGCAGTGATTTACTTTATGCTGTTGAGATGAAAAACTGGTCTAGTAGAATTTTTTTTCTCTTACTACTTCCTTGGCGGCAGTGGAGTGAGGGGTGGCAGGGATTTTTTTCTACACTTTTTACATATTTCTTTTTCTTTGAGCCAAGGTGGCGCAGTGGTTAAATGCAGCACTGCAGGCTACTGCTAGATCAGCAGGTCAGCAGTTCAAATCTCACCGGCTCAGGGTTGACTCAGCCTTCCATCCTTCCGAGGTGGGTAAAATGAGGACCCAGATTGTTGGGGGCAATATGCTGACTCTTTGTAAACCACTTAGAGAGGCCTGAAAGGCCTATGAAGCGGTATATAAGTCTACTGCTATTGCTATTATTGCTATTTTCATTCTTTTTAATATATTTCTGAATTAGGTTGATATATCTATTTAATGTAATTAATAAAATTATAGGAGGGGGGGGAATAGTCCAGGAAATGCTTTAAAGCAGTTGTTTTCAACTTTGTGCCTTCTAAGCATGCAGACATCTGCATCTGCCATACTTCAGAGTGGACAAAGGTTTTCCAATATAATCAATTAAGCAAAAGAAATGTACCTATATCCCTTTTTCATGATTGTATTACAGTGTACACACACAATCCTGAATCAGTATGCTTTGGCCTTCAGGTGGCTTTATCCATATATGCATATACAGTAGTAGAAATGAGTGTGTAGAGTATACGCTGTTCATTATCAAATTAGCATAATATCAATATAGCTCAACTACTCTAGGTGTGCAGCTTTTTTGTTTCATAATCTTGTTTTCAAGACCAAATTAAACCTGATACAAACAAATTACAATTAATCATTAATAAATATTTTCAGTTTTCTGTGGAAATACAAGATCTGACATTTGAATGTGTAACTTCTTCAGTTCAAATGTAACTTCTTGTAATGTCTTGGGAATACCTGTTTGGTGATGTGCAGTAGTATTCTCACAACCGCTGGGCTCTTTTTTCTGTTCCAGATCAACATGGATTCCTAAAGGAGATTATATTGCCTCCAACACGGATGAGTGCATAGCTACTCTGATGTATGCTGTTAACCTCAAGCAGTCTGGGACCGTCTCCTTTGACTACATCTACCCAGACAGCAACATCGTCTTTGAATTCTTTGTATGTTTCTTGCAATTCAATTAAAAAATCCTATCTAGGTTTTGATTATTTTATGTTATGTAAGAGAAATTTTCAATTATGTGCTGCCTTTCAAAAACTAATCACTGTTTTCCAGAATTTGCATTCCATATGATCTGGTATCTCCTCCCAGGTTGAATAAAACTCTTTCTATTTTATTTAAATCAGACACTAAAATTCATGTTCAGTAATCTGTTTGCAGTAATCTGCAGTAATCTGTTAACACTTTCCAGATATTCTTTTTTTCTTGAATTGTATTTGCTCATGAATTTTGGTTATGTTCTGGTGAGCTTTCAAAACAAAGTGATAGCTTTGTATGCTCCTTGAAGAAACAACTTTGTTATTTTGGCACTTATTTCCATAACTATAATAATGTTAGAACCAAGAAGACTTTTCCAATATTTATTTCTAGTCCAGAATGTATTGCTAGCATGTTCTTCAAAATGCACTTTTGATGACTTTGCAAATCTAAAGTATATTGAAATGCATTTAAGTGTTCTTTTAATTAATATTGGTGGCTCTATTCTTTTATATTGAAAGTAGCAGTAATAAAAAAGGTTCCCATGGATAAATAAAATGGGGAATTAAAAGATTCCAACTCACATGTTACAACCTAAATAAAGTAGTCTAGAATTCAGTGTTTTTCAACCTTTTTTGTGCAAAGGCACACTTTTTTCATGAAAAAAATCATGAGGCACACCACCATTAGAAAATGTTAAAAAAAATTAACTCTGTGCCTATATTGACTATATATAAAGTAATTTTCCCACGGCACACCTTACACTATGTCACGGCACACTAGTGTGCCGCGGCACAGTGGTTGAAAAACACTGGTCTAGATGTGCTAGAATCAGTCTGAACACTTTAAGCAGTCTGTATTTTTTTTAGTAATCAAGAAAAACATACTGTATTTCAATGTGCAGCCTTAAATATATACATTTTTAGAGACTGAGCTATGTGCCAAAATGACAAACAATATTAATTTAATATTAAAGCATGTAAAATGTTACATTATTTCTTAATGTTCTTACACAAGATCGTGGAGAATTGAACATATTCCATAAGATTTTTAGGATTCTTTGAAAGGTACAGTAGTTCTAAAAAGTTAATCATCCTCTGAAATATCATTAGTTGCACAAACTTGTAAAAAGAAGTTTCCATCTAGTATCAAAAGTAGAGCATATGTTCAAATTGTATAAATCTCTATTCCTATAAACAGAAATGGCATCCTTATCTGCATCTTCATTTATTGTAGGTTCAGAATGACCAGTGTCAACCAGCTGTGGAGGATTCTCGATGGATGAGAACTACAGAGAAAGGTTGGGAGAAACACAGTGTAAGTATAGAATGTTTTTAAACTTAAAACTGCAGCTAGCACTAACTTGAGGAAGGAAAAATATACGAACTACTGGGAACTAGCACTGCATTTCAATATCCATATTATCTGAGCATGTTAACTAGATTTTTAATATCTATAGGTGGAATTGAGTCGTGGCAACAATGTCTTGTACTGGAAAACAACGGCTTTCTCTGTTTGGTCCAAAAACCCCAAGCCTGTGTTGGTGAAAAACATTGGGATTACAGGTACGTGTTTTGTCAGTGCACGCACTGAATCTAATGAAATGGTGAGGACCAGGATTATGACAGGCTCAGATAGCTTCTCTGCTCACCTTGAACAGAGCAAAACTCACCATCTTCTGTTCTAGAGAGCCACGACTCCTTTGAAGACTTCTCCAATCAACCATGTCTATATTCCAAATTTTCTTTCCTCAGAGAATTTTGATGTGGTCAAGGCAGAGTCGCAATTGCAGGTGTATAGTTTTTGCTACAGATTTTGACAGATTGGTGAGGGGACTTGGAAATAGGAGATGGAACTTTTATGAGAGGGACCTTGTTTGAGATTGATTGATTGGTTAATCAATCTCTATGAAATTAATTAATGGGACAGAAAGATATTGCCTACCTCTAGTTTAGTTCATAGTGCAGGTTGCTGCTGGTGACGTTCGAAGGATTATTTTGCTTGCTGCAAACATGTTTCCCTTTTTCCCCACGTTCCCTAGGTGTGGCTTATACTTCTGAATGCTTTCCTTGTAAAGCAGGCACCTACACTGCCAAATCTGGTTCCTCCTTCTGTCAGCAATGCCCAGCAAATACTTTTTCTTCCAAAAAAGCTACTTCCTGCCAGCAGTGTGAGCCAGCAAATTACTCAGGTAATACGTTCTATGCCTCAGCCATTTCTTTGATGTGCAGTTAATTTTTTGTACTTGTTAGGCAAGTTATCCCACTTTCCAGCCATAATAGGTTTAGATGTATACATTGTCATCTTACATCGGTCCCTCTTTGCTTTTTAACTTCAATGCACAGGCTCTGTATAAACTGAAAATCAGGTATCGTTCTCTTATATTTCTAATCCATTTTTGTCTGTGTTTGCCATATCGTTGCCCTAAATTCTACAATATTGCATGCTAGATTTTGTTTCAGCTTCACTTTGTTGGCACTGTCTCATTCAGCAGCAGCTACAAAGGTAGGTAGGGAAATGCCTTTTTTTCTAATAAGTTTTCTAACAGTTGAGAGTCACAGAGATCATGGCAGTGATGTTACTGGAAGGACTATGCCTAGGATTTGAGTCCTTTTTAAATAATTTGAGTGGAGGAGTGTTCTTGGGTTTAACAACAAGAACAAAAAGAAATTATAGCCTTAAAAAAATTATAATTATTTATTGTGTTTGAAATATTGTAGAAAATATTGCTGCTGAATTTTGATAATGTGGTCTTGGGAGACTACAAAAAGGGAATAAAGAGGCTGCAGGCGATAATTTACCATACTTGATTTACTAGTTTGTTTCGGCTTCCTCTGGCACTTTTCAAAATTCCAAACTTCAGAAGAAAAAGAAAAACAACAAAAGTTGAAATACTTACTCTGTGCTTTTGCTAACACAAATACTAGGGTATACAGTACTGTATTGTTTGAATTTTTCCTGCCATATTGATTAAAAGACAGTAGAAACTTTGTTCAAATCAGAGTCTCCTTTACAATGAATTGGTTCGGCCCCCTTTGAAGCCTTGATGACAGAGAATTAGAAATTTAAGAAGAATCCACAATTTTTACAAGCTTGTTTATTTGTACTTATCCTTTTCACTGGCAATTTTGAAATTTGGAGAAAAGAGACTAGAGAGGGAAAATATAAGGTTGGCACTCTAAATTTGGGAGTGCCAATAAAAAATGCTTGTATTGTATGTTCACTCCACACCATCCCCACAATTTAACGAGATTATAATTCCATACAAAATTCTGCTGTTTTCTATAACTGGTTCCGGCATGGTAGCCCTAAGAGACCTCTATATGGAAGCATACTAGGTCTTTTTTTAGATGTGGCAGAGTCTTAAAAAAGGATAGCAGATTCAGTGTGAGCCAACTTATGCCTGTATGGAATAATTTAACCCATGAGGCAAATAATTTGAAATCTAAGATCAAGGATATATAGCCTCAACCTCATCCCTTTAATTATTCCTGAGCAATAGCTAGGCTGACTGGGTATAATAATGGTAATCAAAGAACATGTGAAGACTGAGAAAATCTGCCTTATTCTCAAACATATTGTTGTTGTTGATGATGCCACATTAATCCATGAGTGACTTGAAATAACTATAATTAATGTTATGATTGAAGGATACACATACACATATACACACACACAAATATAGTTTTATAATTTTTGATAGCTTATTGCTGAAAATGTTCCTGAGTCTCTCATGTCTGCATGGACTTAACTACTGTTTCTTTTGCCATAAAGAACCAGGTTCTTCTTCTTGCAAGACTCGCCCAGCCTGTACAGATAAGGATTATTTTTATACCCATACTACCTGTGATACAAATGGGGAGGTATGCAACCTCTAAAATTCCATACAGTAGTGGGATGCTGGGTATTTTGGGGAGGGGGGGGCTTTTGAACCACATCCTTGATGGTCAGCATTATTCAAAATATTTTTGTTGCAAAGTGTCATATGCATATAAATAAAGGAGGGAATAGCAAGCATTTCCTTGTGGATACAATAATCAGAACAATTACCAAGACCTAAAATAGATAAGGATTGGTTCACACATCCCACATAGCCAGTGTTTATTTAGCTTTAATGAGAGTCAAAGTATTTGTTACCTATTCCACAAGTATTGAATCTGGGACTTCAAAAGACTGGGTGGGCCACCTAAAATTCTTGGAGGTAGCAAACAAAATTCCTTCTCTCTGTGTAGCTGGGTTAAATTATGTTATCTGAGAAAAGGGGAAAATTATTACATATATGTAGGAAGGAAGGAAGGAAGGATTATTAGTTGTGTGAACAATAATCATGATGAATGATATATTTTTTAAAATTTAATTTATTAAATCAAATAGAACCAAATGCCATTTAGATCATGGCTCTGCCCCTTTTTTGGTTTTGCTTATAGGTTTTAGCAGACAAGTCCCAGTTAAAGCTAACTTCAGTCTATGGTCCTTTTTCCTTCATACATATTTGTATTTTTGTATATTTTTGGGAAAATAGTACACCATAATGAAAATTGTGAAAATTGTTCTCATCTTAGCAACATTGAAAGTTACAGTTCAACAACTTCTAGACTACTGTAGGCTGTATGCATTGCATATTGTAGGTGTATGATATCTTGCTTTTTGGGTAATTTGGACTTCAACTCCCACTAGCCACAGTTAACATGACCAGCAACAAGAGAGTCCTGGAATTGTGAACCAAAATATCTGGATAACATGAATTGTTTATACTACTGTATCAGAAGTGACAATTATAAATTCTTTTGCATATAAAAATGCTGTAAAATGTTTTATCTATGAATGAATGACTGATTGATTGACTGAATGGATAAATGAGTGATACTTTTATCTTCACAGACACAGCTAATGTATAAATGGGCTGAGCCTAAGATCTGCAATGAAGACCTCCCCAAGGCAGTGAAATTACCTCCATCGGGTGTAAAGATGATGTGTCCGCCTTGTAATCCTGGTTTTTTTAAGACAAATGCCAGCACCTGTGAGCCTTGCCCATATGGAAAATACTCAAATGGGTCTGGTAATGCTATTCTGTTTTTTTCCTTCTGAATTAGGTTAAACTCACATAAATGACGTTCTCTAAATGATTTAAACTGGCACTGTGCTCTGATCACTGGGAACCGCCTCTAAAAAGCATGAACTGGGCACTTCCTGGATTCAATAGTGGCATAAAAGAAAATTCAGTCTTTTATTGTGGGAGTTTTTCTTCTCTTTTTTCTCCCTTATTTATTGTTATTTCTAAAGGCAACAGGGCTATGGGACTATAAATAACACTTGCGGAGAGGTTATTATTGGTTTACTTAGATTAACCTTCCCCAGTATAATGCTCCAAATTGTGTGCCTTCCAGTACACTATAAACAGTTTTTTTCTTTGATGAACCATCCACAAAGCAGGAAAAGAAGAAAGCCAAATGAACAAAGCTAATCTTTCTATCAAGAATTTTAGCGAGATTTACACAGGGTATTACTGATTTATTCTTGATCTTGATATACCTGACTAATTTGGAACATGAAGAATTACTCCCTGTACAACAATTTGCTCCATTAAAACAAATGGAAAAAAACCCTGAACCATTAAAACAGTGGTTCTCATGTTGTGGTGACCCCGAACCATAAAATTGGTATCTCAGTTTCTAAGACCATCGAAAATACGTGTTTTCCGATGGACTTAGGCGACCCCTGTGAAAGGGTCATTCGACCCCCAAAGGGGTCCCGACCCACAGGTTGAGAACTACTGACTGCTCTACAAGCTATATGTGTGAAAAAATGCTGCCTGCTTTCACAAAACATTTCAAGAATTTTTACAATTCATTACAAAAGAAAACTAAGCCAGAGTAAAATGCTTAATGCAGTGATTCACAAACTTGGCAACTTTAGGACATGTGGCCTTCAGCTACCAGAATTCCATAGCCAGCATGTATCAAATTCTGGTAGTTAAGAGTCTACATGTCTTAAAGTTGCCACATTTGACAAATATCAGTTTAGTGGATGTTCTTAAAAGGACTCTTTATAGGCTACTACTATCATAGCTGTATTATATTTTACCATTGTTTCAGAAAGTGCCGTTAATTGCTGCACCAATTAAAGACTGTCATTAGCAGTAGTGATTCTTTTCCTGACTGTTTGTGTCTTTGGTTTCTTTTTTTAAATTTAATTCTCAGGTTGTATCAATTGCCCAGTTGGCACCGAGCCCGCATTAGGCTTTGAATACAAATGGTGGAACACGCTGCCAGCTAATATGGAGACTACAGTCCTTAGTGGAATCAGTTTTGAATATAAGAGAATGGCAGGTATCCTCCCACTGTGTATTTTTACCTAATGCATTTGGATAATGCAAGGGGGCCTAGTTGTGCTATGTGTCTTTATTAGGTTGCACCATCAGACAGTTCACAAATTAACCCTAGACTTGTTATTTTACTCTTATGGGAATGGATGGGTTTTTTTAATAATAATTTTATTAAAGATTACAATTACAACAACAAAAACTAATACAAAATAAAAAAGAAGAACCAGAAAAAAAAAACAGAGAAATAGAAAAGAAACAAACAATAAGAATATAATTAAGAAAAAGAAAAGAAATAACGAAGTGACTTCCATTTCATCACAACTATAGATAATTTTAGTAACTTATCACCTTCTCTTAAAATACAACAAATGATCTATTCTTCCTCTATCCCATCTCTTTTCTATAAACAAATCCATACAGCCTTATCATTCTATAAACAAATCCATAGAGCCAAATCCATTTAGCCTTAGCACCATCGAAGTCCAATAAGGATTATCAAAGATAACTACATTTCTATTTTAACCTTGATCAAAGAAATCAACTTAATATTCTTTCCTGAGTGACTTATGATATTTTCTACCAGTGTCCCATTAACCTGGCTTGCAGGAAGCTGGCAAAAAAGCTCTGGCAAACAACCTGGTTGCCAAATGCCCAAATTTTGTTATGTGACTATGGAGATGCTGCAGCAGCTGGAATTTCAAGAACTAGTCTTAAGTCCCTTCATACAGTGCCCTTATAACTTTGAATAGTTACTGAACAAATTGGTCATAACTCAAGGACTACTACATGTACTAAAAAACCTCAAAAATACAACTTTCTAGAATTCTATTTGCATTGAGTTCTAAGCACCAGAAAAGCAACCATAATTAGGAGCCATTTGTGTTGTTTTAAGGTTATAAAGAAATTGTCTTGATAAGAAGAGATTCTTATTAAGAGAGGTTTTATTTCAAACTACATTGTATATACAGAGTCTGCAATGCTCTGAGGATTCCTGCCTTGCCCTGGGTTTAGAAAAGAAATTTTCCAAAAAAGGAGTTAAATGACTACCTCAGAAATCAGAATCTCTAAATCTCCTGATTTTTCTGGTTTTAGTTTTATTGCAAGGAAAAAGGAAAAAGAAATAAAAAAAATAAGAATACAGAAATATATAAATGACTTTCAATCTTCACGACTAGAAGTATAAATAAATTTAGTGACTTTTCATCCACTTTCAGGTTACAAACCATTGTCTCTTCATATTAGATCCCATCTCTTATCTAGAAAACCTCTTTTCAGTTTGAAAACTTCCTTTTCTAAGTCATTCATGGTCTTGGTCTGTCTCTATTTTGTCAGATAAAATTTGTTCTACACCTGTAGATAACAACTCTGGACATAGTATGTCCGTAGAAAAAGACATCATTATCAATATGGTTGATATTGTGGCTACTCTTTTCTGATTGCATTATTCAAAAGTCTCTTGCATTTTCATTGTTATGTTTTGCATCATTTTACATTTTACAGGCTAGTAAATCTTAAAAACTTTAGTCCCTCTAGTGTCCACTTTTTGAAATTATGAAATTGCTTAACTTAGTTATGGTTCGTGAAAACCAAAACAATCTATTTCTCATGAGAAGCTGTGTGTCCTTTAAAATTAATTTCAAATCGTACTGTGAAAGTTACAATATTTCAATTTTATCTGGATATCCAGTGTTTTCAAAATTGTTGTTCCAAAGGTCTCTAATCATTTAAAAGTAGTTAATGTGCAATTGGAGATAGCTGTTCTTCAGTCTTCTTGCAAAGAGCAGCCATCTGGACCATACATGGGCAACTTACTGTCTTCTCCTTGTTCGAAGAGGTTCCAAAGAGTGGATCTATTTACGGGCTCTTTGTTTTTCACTGCAGTTGCCAGCTCCCCTTTCATGGAGACAACTTCAGTTCTGCTCTCCTGGAAGCCCTCAATGCAGTTCTCAACTGACCTCTACTGCATTGTTAGATGTTATCACAACTTTCTATGATCTGAGTTGTCCCTTCCAGATTTGCTGAGATTCCTACCTCCAGAATTCCCCAGCTAGCAGCCCTGATCCCTGGAAAACTTGTCAAATTGTGATCCAAGTTCTTCTAGAGAAACTGGTTTGAAAATGTTAGGGAGTGGATGGGAATAAGTTCAAAGCAATAGATTCCTTGTGTTTCTGGGAAGAGAATGCACAAAATTTCACATTAAATATGATATTACATAGTGCAAAGTATAACTTTTCCTCAAATTGTGGTTAAGTGGTTAACTCTTGATTTTTATTTTCAGGGTGGGAAGTGGCTGGTGACTACATCTACACAGCTGCAGGGGCTTCTGACAATGATTTCATGATTTTAACATTGGTAATTCCTGGCTTCAGGTGAGATCACTAGTCCAAATTAAGCTATGTATTGGAAATGCAGTAGATAAAGCAGTGAGAGCAGGTGCAATAGTAGGTAAGTGGAAAGTGCAGATAAAGCATTAATCTAAGCCCCGCGTCCACTGTTCCCTCTAAGGTGCGCGCCTGCGTGGCCACGCACCTCGCAAGAAAAGCCTGCGCAGCAGATTCTATCTGCCGCGCAGAGTTTTCTGTAAAGCAAACATGGGGAAGTTCTTTGCAGGCGCCTAGAACTGGCTGCCTGCAAAGGACCTCCCCAGACTTGTTTTGATGAGCCGCCAGTCCTCTTGCTTCTTCTCCTTCACCAGCAAAGCTCCCGCAGTGGTGCCTCTCCCTCCACGCGGAGCACCTGAGCTGGCCCCCGTGTTATCCCTCCCCCTTCCTCCTCTGCCGTGCTTTTGAGGCCGCGGGAGCTAGTAGGAAAGCGGTGGAGGTGGAGGCGGCGGCAGGGATAACCCAGAGCCCAGCTGAGCTGAGGTGCTCCGAGCGGAGTCAGCTGGGCTCTGGGTTATCCCTGCCGCCGCCTCCACCTCCGCCGCTTTCCTACTAGCTCCCGCGGCCTCAAAAGCACGGCAGAGGAGGAAGGGGGAGGGATAACGCGGGGGCTAGCTCAGGTGCTCCGCGTGGAGGGAGAGGCGCCGCTGCCATGGGCGGGGACGCCAGCGGGAGCTTTGCTGGTGAAGGAGAAGAAGCAAGAGGACTGGCGACTTTGAAATGCAACCCCCTGGTCCCGCCAGCCGCGGATTTGATTCGGCATAAGTGGGGGCCGAACACATGCTGAGCCGACTTTGCGCAGTGAGGCGGAGTAATTCAACCCCCCCCAAAGAACGTGTGTGTGTGTGTGTGTGTGTGTGTGAGAGAGAGAGAGAGAGAGAGAGAGAGAGAGAGAGAGAATTGGATCAAAATTGGTGGCCAAAGGAGTGGAGGGAGGGAGGGGAGGGAGGAAGGAAGCCCTGCCCCCTGTGAAAAAAACTGAAGATGGAGCAGTGGATGAATAAACCATAAAAGCAACAAAGAGTTAATGCGTAAGTAAGCTGAGGAGCAAGTTCTCAACTAAGGAAGAAATATAAGAAAGAAATATAAAAAGCTCAATATGCCAAAACACTTATTTTAGTCTTCATTTAATTACTTGTATTGTAGTCTGATGTAACATCTTTTTAAAGTTAACGTTAGTTAGAAAAGATAGGGTACAAAACTTAAATAATAAAAAAATTGTACATTCATTTTGAAAAATAAATGCAAGACTTGATTAATTTCATATCTTTATTTAAAATAGTTTTGGCATGGCATATGATTTTATTGACTCAGTTGGAAATGATGTGGATGTTGTATCTGATTTTGAGGTATATATATTCTTAAGTAACATAACATATAGCATATTGTCCAAACTTGCTAGACTATTTAATTGATCTTACTACTTTAAAAGGGGAGAGTTTTTTATGTTGCATTTATATATTATATTTATTACATTTATATTCCACATTATATATTTGTATTGTTATTTTAGTGTATATTGTCAATTTCGATAGATATTATATTGATATATCAATACTGATTTTAATCATACTAAATAACAATTACTGCTATTATTTATCAGCATTACATATTTACAGTTTTTAATATTGAGTTAGTCATATTTTAGAATAATAGCGTTATTTTTTAATAGGATAATTGGCAAAATCTAATTCACATGTGATGGGTTGCATTCCAGAGGAATGTGAGAGGACAGGTTGCCTGCAAAATGCCAGGACCCAGGACCCTGTTGGTGCCATGTCTCTCTCTAGCCAGTCTAACAATCTAAAAGCAGAGAGCAGAGAGCCTTTTTTTTTCAGGGTGAGGGGAAAAGTATAGTGTTTGAGTGGCACTTTTCATGTCTGGCATTCATCGGGCTGAAACCTCGCTCGCAATTGGCGCTTGACGCTTGGAAGGTTGCGCAAATGTCCAGCAGATGCGACAGCAGTTCAAACTGTGGCTCTCTTAGGTGCTCAGGCATGAAACTGTGCAGCTCACACACTATACTTTTCCACTCACACTGAAAAAAAATTAGAGGGAACATTGCCGGCGTCGTCAAGTGACGTATTAGGACCTTTTCCACTTCACTAAAGTGGGTGTGGGTGTGGCCAGAACATGATGCATCCGGCCCATGGGCCAGGAGTTTGACAGCCCTGATCTAAGCAGTGTGCTTAATTTCTAGGTAAGCTTCAGTCAATAGTAGCTTCTGGATAACCTTGCCTGGGCTTGGAAACTAAGCAGAGCTGAATCTGGTTAGAACTTGGATGGGAAATTACTATGACATACATGAAATACAAAGACTATATTACTACACTGAGAAATCAATAGAAAGGTTCCAAAAGAATGCAATGGCAAACCGCTGTTGTACTGTTATCAAGAAAGCTGCATAAACAAATTTAATTTATCCCAGTCAGTGTTCTGCTTGCATTACTTCACAGTGATTAATAACAAATGGCAGAAGGAGACAATGAAAGAAAGATTGAGCTAATTCTTAACATAATTTTAAAATGTGATTTTTAAAACCAGGCCCAGATTTTATTGTTTTGTCACAATCAAATAAATGTGCATAGCATGTACTGATATGCTGTACACTGAATCATTCACTGATATGCTATACAATGCATCTATATGATTCAAGTGTGATTCTATTGGAATATCTTGTTCTGAATATATTTGAAGTGGAATGTAGATATTCTGATTACCCAATTACTAAAGTAGATATTCTGATTAACTAGTTACTGAAGTAAGCAGTAATAATTATTGAGATGTTTCATCTATAGCTATTTCCACAATTTATGAGTTCTGCTTATTCTTTTGCAGTCCACCACAATCAGTTATGGAAGACTCTGAAAATAAGAAGGTAGCAGAAATCACTTTTGTCTTTGAAACCATCTGCAGTGTGAATTGTGAACTTTATTTTATGGTGGTAAGTTTTTATCCAACATCTAAAACCAAGAATTATTTAGGTGTATTGTTTATTCATAGATTTATACCATTTCATTTTTGCTAGGGTATGAATTCTAGAACCAATTCCCCTGTAGAAACCTGGTTTGGCGCCAAGGGAAAGCAATCCTATACGTATGTCATTGAGAAGAATGCTACCACGAGTTTCACGTGGGCCTTCCAGAGGACAGCATTCAACGAAGCGGTAAAGACTGAGAAATCTGTGTTTTACTAGTTCTTCAAATATCCTTTTAGGGAATGATTCTCATCAAGAATTAGGTTTATTCTTAAAAATAGAGGCCATTAAAGTTAGGACTATGCCCACCATTTCCTGCAATTGTCCTGCCTTCTCTATAAATGAAGATTTTCTCTACACAAAGTCACTTATGACACTCTGTGATTTCTTCCAGGGAAGAAAATACACAAATGATGTTGCCAGATTGTACTCCATCAATGTGACCAATGTCATAGACGGCGTAGCTTCTTATTGCCGGCAGTGCGCTTTGGAAACCTCTGGCTCATCCTGTACTTCCTGCCCTCATGGGCACTACATTGACAAAACATCCGGTGCTTGTTCTCCATGTCCATCAAACACTTACCTGAAAGCTCACCAACCTTATGGCAAGCAAGCTTGCATCCCTTGTGGCCCTGGCACAAAAAATAATAAGGTACTATATTGTCCTCTTTACTGTTCATAATTTCTGTACTGTGACAACTGGAGTTACATCATTATTTGAACAAAACTGCAACACGAGGAGTGCAAATATTGGAGTTGACAAGGATTGTTACTTAAAATAATGAAAGCAATATCAGGGCAATAAATTCCAATAACATATTAGGTCCAGATACATTGCCAAAAAGTGGCAATTTGTCAGATTCTTGACCTCTGCTCAAAACCAAGCATGATCCTTCTCCTAACACAACTCTCAGAAAATCTCTTTAGCAGAATTCACTGAGAAGAGCTGAGTTTTAAGAATATCAGCAACTGCATTCCGTCTCCAACCAATATATCCCAAAGCATTCGAGTGGAAACTACTTTCTTTCTAATTACCACCTATTGAATCAAGAAATGATGGCTCTTTTCAGTTATAATGAAGGAGGTTGCAACAGGCAGCTTACATAATAGTAGAAAAAAATACTATTCTGTGCTTCTGACAGTTTTCCAGATGGCCAAATTAGCTATTTTCTATCTTATCACATAACGTATGAATTTTTATGAAATACTATACACATAGTCCTTGACTTATGATCACAATTGAGCCCAAAATGTAAGTTGGTAAATGAGACATTTCTTAAGTGAGTTTTGCCCAATTTTATGACTTTTCTTGCCACATCTGTTAAGTGAATTACTGTAGTTAAGTTAGTAACATGGTTGGTAAGTGAATCTGGCTTCCCCACTGACTTTACTTGTCAGAAGGTTGCAAAGGGTGATCCCATGAATTGAATTTTGATCACATGACCATGGGGATGCTGCAACGGTAAGTATGAAAAATGGTCACAAGTCACTTTAAGTGCCACTGTAACTTCAAACGGTCACTAAATGAACTATTGTAAGTAGACTACTGTATGTGTAGCTTGTCAGGCAGCAATAATAACCCAAGGAGCCAAGCCAGGAATAGCAATCTTTGTGCATCGAGCACATTCATCTTTGGTGAGAAGGATGTCTATAGATATTAGATAGATAGATGGATAGGTAGGGAGGTAGGGAGGGAGGTAGGTAGGGAGGTAGGTAGATAGATAACTTTACATGTGTCATTGCATGATTTTGCAAGAATGCACAGAAGCTCACTAGCTAATCAAAATTAACTTGAAAAGTCTAAGTTCACTGGAGATTTTAGCTTTCTCACTTGTGAAATTATGGGGCTTAAGCAAGATTTTCACCATTTATTTTTTTGTATCCTCCTCATGACAAGTGGAGTGCCAAGTCCAAAGTTCAGTGCATAAAATAGCAAATAAATCTTGCCTTCAGCAAAAATAACTATTCTGTTTGCTTAACAGTAGTAGGAGCTTCTGAACTATACTTCCTGATTTCTTTTGGAGCTACTTTTTCAGTTATATTCTCTGCATACACAAAGTGCAGAATATTGTTTGAAAATGTAATCTTTTCTTTCTTCCAGCATACAGTGCTGAGCATGGTACAATCTCTCAGTTGGCAATAAATTTACAGAATATTCTGAATCTGAAATGTTGATCCTGTTATTAAATCATTGTGATTTTTTTTAAAAAAAACACCTCATACAGCTTTTGTGGACCTGGATAGCCAATGACCATAGCTGTATGAATAGCAATAATCAAATATGCTAAATTGGTCCATCAATCAATGAACACAGTCTTTCAGAGATAGAAGAGTAAAATGCTATCTGTAAGAATTGCATGAGAGGTATTTTGGAAGAAAATTAGACTTAACTTCATTTTCTTCAAATCATCAAATAATTTATATGGATTTTTGTTTTTCTTAAACACAAATAAAATTATATTCTTTTAGAAATACTAGTTATTTCCTGCCAAAACTGAAATAGCACAAGAGCTGCTAAGTTCTTCCTCTCCAACGTTCTGTTTTCTGTAATCATCCAGGTTGTTTGGGCAACCGAGGTTTGTCTGAGTAGAACCCTAAGGGATTCAGGAGCTGGTGTTAGACATCTCAGTAACACTTGAGTGTCCTTCTACTGTTGCAACAGTTTCTAAATTATTCTGCTGGGCTGTGTTTTCTTTCTCTCTTTAGATTCATTCTCTATGTTACAACGATTGTCACTTCTCAGTCAGCATGAAGGATAGGACTCGGGAGTATGACTTCTCCAGACTGGCTTACAGCACCTCTTTTTTAGGAGGGCCAAGTTTTACTTCAAAAGGCCTGAAGTACTTTCACCACTTCAACATCAGTTTATGCGGAAATTATGTAAGTATATGTGCATTTTCCTGAGGCAAGCATCAATGGAAGCATTGGAGATAGTGTCGTTTGTCCATTTACAGCAATGTTTCTCAACCTTGGCAGCTTCTCAATTCCCAGAATTACCCAACTAACAGTGCCGGCTGGGGAATTCTGGAAGTTCAAGTCCAGACATCTTAAAGGTGCCAAAGCTAAGGGTTGACTTCCCATACTTCAGTTTAATCTACAACGAAATGCCTCCCAGGACAAGAGTGAGGGGGGAGGGTGTCAGATAATGAAGCATATGAAAAAAGTTAGGCCACAGAGAATGTCAGAACGATGCTATTAGCAGAAAAAAATAATACCAGCATTTTTGACTGTTTCATAATAATAAATTGAAAATAAATTCTAAACCATTAATGGCAAAAAAGTCTCTTTTGCAGAGAAAACAAAACTTTGAAAAGTCAGAAGACAGGTCTTTTTTTTTTTTTTGAAAACTATTAATTTTTATTGCATTTAAGCAAATGCAAACCTGACATTCCTTTGGACAGCTCTATTTAATGCAGGGAGATTCACACATTCTTGAACAGAGAAATATGTTTGTCTCTGTACATCTTTTGAACCCCAATTCTGCAGCACAATACATACATACATACATACATACATACATACATACATACATACATACTGTGTGTGTGTGTGTAAGTGTGTGTGTGTGTGCGTGCGTGCGTATATATATATATATATATATATATATATATATATATATATATATATATATATATATATATATATATATATATATATATATATATATATATATATATATATATGGTAGTCCTCAACTTGCAACCCCAATTGAGCCCAAAATTTGCATCATTAAGTAAGACAGTTAAGTGAATTTTGCCCCATTTTACAACCTTTCTTCCCACAGTTGTTAAATGAATCACTGCAATTGTTAAGAGTAGAATAGAATAGAATAGAATAGAATAGAATAGAATAGAATAGAATAGAATAACAGAGTTGGAAGACCTTGGAGGTCTTCTAGTCCAATCCCCTGCTTAGGCATGAAACCCTATACCATTTCAGACAAATTATTATCCAATCCCTTCTTAAAAACTTCCAGTGTTGGAGCATTTACAACTTCTGAAGGCAAGTTGTACCACTGATTAATTGTTCTAACTGTCAGGAAATTTCTCCTTAGTTCTAAGTTTCTTCTCTTCCTTGATTAGTTTCCACCCATTGCTTCTTTTCCTACCCTCGGGTGCTTTGGAGAATAGCTTGACTCCCTCTTCTTTGTGGCAGCCCCTGAGATATTGGAACACTGCTATCATGCCACCACTAGTCCTTCTTTTCATTAAACTAGACATACCCAGTTCCTGCAACCGTTCTTCATATGTTTTAGCCTCCAGTCCCCAAATCACTTTTGTTTCGCTTCTCTGCACTCTTTTTAGAGTCTCAACATCTTTTTTACATCATGGCAATCAAAACTAGATGCAGTATTCCAAGTGTGGCCTTACCAAGGCATTATAAAGTGATATTAACATTTCGCGTGATCTTGATTCTATCCCTCTGTTTATGCAGCCTAGAATTGTGTTGGCTTTTTTGGCAGCTGCAGCACACAGTATTGTGGTTGTTAAGTGAATCTAGTTTCCCTGATGACTTTGCTCGTCAGAAGATTGCAAAAGTTGATCACATAACCCGAGGACGTTGTAGCCTTCAAAAATACATGCCACTTGCCACACACCTGACTTTTTATCACGTGACTATGGGGATGCTGCAATGGTCGAAAGTCATAAAAACAGTCATAAGTCAAAGCCACTTTTTTCAGTGATGTTGTAATTTCAAACTGTCACTAAACAAATGGTTGTAACTTGAGGACTACCTGTACAATATTTCAAAAAGAGCATCTCGCTTTTTAATAGCAATGAGAGACAGGGTTGTTATCAAGTCTCTTGTTTTGTTTTGTTTTGTTTTCTTGAAGGGAAAAAAGACTGCTCTCTGCATAGATAACGTCACAGATAGTCATCTTTTGGACAAAGACACTGAGTTCTCCAAGTCAATTTCATCCTATGTATGCCAGTCCGTCATGATTCCTTCTGAAGTGATGGGTTACAAAACCATGGTCTCTTCTCAGCCTGTGAGCCTGGCGGATACTTTTGTGGGTGAGAGTCATTGAAAAAAAGTAGCCTCTTTACTGAACAGAAGTCAAAAGCAGTTGCCAGATGGAAGTGCCGTACAGGTGATCTTTAATAGTACTGAGCCAAATCTGGACCCAGTAGTGGCAGAATCACTTTAATCACTGGCATAGAAGAATAAAACCATCTTATAGAAAATATTAGGTGGGAGGATCATTTTTCTCTTTTAAAAAGACCCAAGTGCTCATTCTCTGTTCTATTTTCCATCACCTCTCCACAATTCTTTGCAGAATTCTTCCTTCACAGTTTCTTTTTTTAAAAAAATATTTTTTTAAATATTTTTTTTCCTTCACAGTTTCTTGAGGCTCACTATTTCCCTTTTTAACACTGCCCAGACTTCTCTCCAAACACCGTAACTTAAAATTGTGATACAGTCTCTTACTATTAATGGTTTAATGGTTTTTTTAAATAACAAAGAAAATCTCTTCCCAAATTCAGAGATGGGGGAAAAAACCCAGAATATTTTGACCACACATACACACTCATAGTAGAGCCATTCCCACACTTGACCCCACCATCATGGTCATGGTGGGTATCAGGTCCTTCCTCCAAGTCACCATAAGATTACCTGTGCCTGCGCCTCTTGGCACTTTTTCACTTTAGTTCTTGTCATTCTTAGAAAAGCACTTTATGGCTCATACCACTCATCATGCTTTACATACATACACATGCACACACACACACACCCCAGTGATGTATTGTGAAAAATAAATCAAGACTTGTTAGATGCTCTGGTTTCAGTTTCAATTCCTGAGAACAATTATGGACAAAATGAATGTGTTTATCAAACACAGTAATTAATACAACATAGAATTTATCTTCTGATGCAGAAAACCTTTAACAATACATTTTGGGGAACAAAATATATTTATCCTTAAAATGTATTCTCTATCTTTTTTATGCCGTGGTATTCTTATTGATTGGGATTTAATCACTAGGAGTAACAACAAAACCTACTCTGGACAACATAACTTCTCATGCTGATTATTTCCCTGGTGGAAATGGGGACTTACCTGATGTCATATTCTTTTATAGGTAAGCTAAAGAACTATCAAACAAGGGTATGATCAAGTTTTAACCACTTTTTTTGCTGGGAAAAAATGGTATCTTTCTGACAAAAATATTTCAGGATTTTGTAGAGTTTGTGAAATTTATAGCTTGTGGAATCTTACTTTCCAAACCAGAACATAGTTAGAAATAATATAGCAGAAAATGCTATTGTTGCTCTAGTGTTGAATCATCTGCATTTGACAAACTGTGGTAGCCAAGGCTTGTAGCTAATTTGTGATTCATGAACTGATAATGTGATTTTGTATGTATTCTTTGCATTTTTATTGACGAGAGGGCACTGATTGCCCCAAACTATACACATGGACTTATAGTTTGTACAGTCGTATAAGACATGCCCATTTTGTTTGGGTCAGAGGGAGAGGGGGAGGGGGTTGAGGAGAAGTTGATCATTGACCCCTTGGATATATTGACCATTTTGGGGGACCCTGGTTTAGATTTTCTTAAGATAATGACTTTTCTGAACTGCAGATCCAAGGATGTGACCCAGACATGCCGTGATGGAAGAGTAACTACCATTAGGCTAAGATGTGACCCCCTAAAATTTGAGTTTGCTCTCTCTTTACCAAGGTAATGACAAGATACGAGATGTTTATTTTTTCTCTCTCCTTCCTCTGCTTCAGGCAGATAAAATATTGTCCGAGGTGCCAAGTGTACATGCTTTTATAAAATTTAAGCAACCTCCATGTTCTTAAAAGATTGCTTGGCAGTGTGGAATTTCTTAATATTACAGTGCTCAGCTAGCTTAGGAATTTATTCCTTAAGAATGAGCCTCAAAAAGTATTATACTACTGAGGGAATTTCTACAGTTATCAGCAGACTACAGGTAGTCCTCAACGTACAACCACAATTGAGCCCAAAATTTATGTTGCTAAGTGAGAAATTTGTTAAATGAGTTTTGCCCCATTATGACTTTTCTTGCCACATTTGTTAAGTGAGTCACTGCAGTTGTTAAATTACTAACAGAGTTGTTAAATGAATGCGGTTTCCCCATTGCCTTTGCTTGTCAGAAGATGGCAAAAGGTGATCATATGACCCAGGGATTTTGCAACCATCATAAATGTGAGTCAGTTGTCAAGCATCCAAATGTAAATCACATGACCATGCGGATGCTCCAATGGTGATAAGTGTGAAAAATGGTCATAAGTGCTTTTTTAAGTGCCATTGTAATGTCAAATGGTCACTAAGTAAACTGTTGTAAGTTAAGAAGTACCTGTATAGCCTTGTGAAATACTGTCAACAGTGAGTGCTAGTAGCTCTCCATGATCTCAGACAGAAGTGTTTCCTGTTTCTGGAGTTGAAGTTGCCTATCTAGTTTGGCAGTATACATTCTTGGATAAAGTTTGTTTGTTCACATTTACCAACTTGATCTCTCAAACTTCTTTCCAACACTATCTCTACAAGGTATGCTATATTCTTCACATTAGCAGGAGTGGGTTCCTGCCAGTTCTAACCTCTTCTATAGAAGAGGTTCCACAAATCTACAGTGCCGTTTAGAACCGATCCCAGCTCCCTCCCCCTGCCCGTCCGCACATCATCAAGATGAAGAGTGAGAGGAGGAATTCTGGGGGTTGAAGTCCACAAGTCTTAAAGCTGTCAAGTTTGAACACCCTTGGGGCTTTTTTTCTAAAGGGTTAGGGGTGCAAAGGTCTTGTAACTTGACAGCTTTAAGACTTTCATGCTTCAAATGCCAGAGTTTCTGAACCAACATTTTGGTTGCTAAGCAAGAGCCTTGTTAAGTGAGTTTCACCACATTTTACAAGTTGGCCACGCCCACCCAGTCACATGGCTGGCAAGCCACTCCCACCTAGTCACATGGCCGGCAAGTCATTCCCACAAAGCAGGACACACCTACAGAAGAGGTTCTAAACATTTTTGAAACCCACCACTGTACAGTAGCTATATTTTTTAAAAGTGCTTTTACAAATGCTTTGACAATAAAATATATCAGAATGGTCAGATTAAATTGCTTTGAAATTCAGCAACTCTTACATAATCTATATATGAGGCATGATGTTGATCATTGGTTAAGGGAAACTTCCTTAATCTGACTGAAAGGAGCTGCAACTTCCAGAATTCCCAACCCTTCTGGGCAGCATTAGGTTGAAGGGAACTAGTTTAAGGGATACCTGATAATAGGGCTGGAAAATTATCTTTGCTGAAACCTTCAACAGCCAGCTCTTAATCTGTTGATCTCTCTGCTCAAGGGTGTCTTTATGTGATTCTGTTTAAATTTCAAAACAGCAAGTGTCCTGATGGAACCTGTGATGGATGCACTTTCCATTTCCTGTGGGAGTCAGTTGAAGCCTGTCCTCTCTGTTCTGCAGAAGATTACCATGCCATTATCAGTGCCTGCATTGGAGGGATACAGGTAGATTAAAACTACAAGGAGTTATAGAAATAATGTAGTCAAATATTAATCGACATCAGCAGCTAAGAAAGTCAGAAACCTTTTTTTCTATTTTATTTACTTCTTTCTTTTCTTTTTTCTTTCTTGCTTTTTTATTTTCTCAAACCTTTTCTTTCTTGTCTATGTATCTTTTAATTTCCTGTTTTTTGAAAATTGATGAAGTTTTTTAACAAACTCAATTCAGGAATTGAAATTTTCACGTTTCTGCACTTGTGCTACTACTGCTACATTTGGGGATGAAACTCATAGGATTGTCAGTATGACTTTAGAGCAAATGCTGCATATTAATTCTTAATTATTAAACTCCTAATATTCCAAATTTATGAAGACATCAAAAATTGTAGATTCTTTCTGCATGAGGGATAGCGTAAGTATATAACACTGAAAGATATAGCTTTATCTGATTTGGTAATAGAATTACCAAAGTGCTACCCTGAGGCAAGATGGGTGGCCTATAAATTTTATAAATAAATGTTATCAGACATGAGCACCATGCCCTAGAATCAGAGATGACTGGATAGGGAAACTTTTTCCTTTAGTACATTTGAATTAATCTTTGTGTCCCCACCCCACCCCAAAGATAGGAACTTTCTGCTAATATCATGAAATTTTCTGTGTTGTTTGGGTCCAGGTGTTCTAAACTGTGTTTGGCACCAAACAGTTATTCATACTTTTACTTTGGTTTCATAAATAATAACTGCTTATCAGACTAAACTATGACAGATCTGCTTTCTTCTCTACACAGTGTTTAAATATGCAATTAATTGATTATTGTGCTCTGCTAATCATTCAATAAACATGCATGTAAAAACAAGTAGAGATCCCAAATTGAAAAAGGGAAGGGAAAAAAAATCCACTGGAACTCCAGACTATGTTTACTTAGGGGGCACATGAATTTCACAGAAATACATTGGAGTTCAAATTATAAACCACCTGGGGTAGCTAGTGCTGGACTGAAACATGCCTAAAGACAATTTGGAAAATGTTCTGGCACACCTGGATGCTGCCAGTTAGGGAGGGCTTGGGACACTATTTCAGCAACCATTTCAGTAATAAAGCTCTGATACTTGCTCCTAAACCTGCTTGTGTCCTGTAGTGTGCAACAGCAGTGCAACTGTCACTGTTCGCCTTGGCTGTGTTACTGTTTATCAGACTGACACTATGATAGATCCGCTTTCCTCACTATAGCGAACCACCTATGTATGGCGGAAGCCAAAGCTATGCGCCGGAGGCATCCAGCTTCCAGAAGAAAAAGTCAGCATCTGCAAGTCCATGGACTTCTGGCTTAAGGTGGGCATCTCTGCTGGGACTTGTGCTGCCATCCTGCTGACCGTCATGACTTGCTACTTCTGGAAGAAAAATCAAAAGTAAGTTGTCCACTTGTCAAAAGCAAGTTGTCCACAAGTTGCCCACTTGGCATCAATTCTGACTGTGACCAGAAATCTTCAGTTTAATCGACTCTTCGGGTCAGCAAGCAGAAACCATTAAAACAGTAAATGATGTATTTTATTCATTTCCTTTATTTATGTAATGACATACAGTATGTATGCAAGGATGACTTTATATTATTTGCATAGACTATGCAAATGATATAAACTGATGGAAATAGATATGAGGACATCATTTACAGATGTAATTAACATTTACATTTAATAATGAATTGTCTGAGTAGTAACCTGTTACTTTGCCTTGAAAAAAAATCATTCATTGTGTATGAAATTAATTGAACCTAGTCTCTCAAATGTAGGTTTTTTTTAATATTATGGTACTTTATACAAAGCTCCCATCCTAGTTAACTTTTAAAATAGTTTGTTGTTACTCCTAGTGATTAAATAACTTTTTTAAATAGTATGATGAGTGTATGGGACTGGTTGTGATTGAATGAATGGCCCACTTTTATTATCATATTGCTGTAAATTTTTGTGTTTTTTAACTTCTACGTGGGGACTGGTTGGGGGAGTGCATGGGTATGTATGATTCGGAGGACCTGCCGGGAGACGCGGGGGCCATGGGGATGGTTGAGGGGACCAGAGACACGGGAGAGGGTCGGGGTATTACGGTCGTAACAGGGAGGGGCAGATACGGCGGGGACTTTAGGGCAGGCCATTACCGGGGAAGGAGGGTTCGCTACATTACAGAGATCCCTCCTTCCGGCCCTATGAGTCCCACTCCGAGACCAGATGGCGCAAGTGATCAGGACCCTGGACTCAGGCTGCTGTCGCTAAATGCCAGGTCTGTAGTACACAAAGCTCCTCTCGTCCGGGACTTAATTTTAGACGAGAGGGCAGACCTGGCATGTATTACTGAAACCTGGCTGGGCCCAGAGGGAGGAGTCCCCCTTGTAGAGCTGTGCCCAGAAGGATTTCAGGTGCTGCACCAGCCGAGAGCCCAGGGAAGGGGTGGGGGTGTGGCCGTTGTTATCCGGGAGTCGTTAGTTCCTCGTAGGGTCCCTGCTCCGGAGCTTGTCGGGTGTGAGTCTCTGCTGATAAAGTTGGACCTCAAGGGTCAAGTGGGTCTGCTGTTAACGTACCTGCCTCCCAACAGCGTTGCAGCAGCCCTCCCCTCGCTCCTCGAGTCGGTAGCCGAGCTGGCAATTGAGTTCCCTAGGTTGATGGTCCTGGGGGACTTTAATTTGCCGTCGCTCGGTGAAAACTCTGACGGGGCGCAGGAGTTCATGGCTTCCATGACGGCCATGGGCTTGACCCAAGTAATTCGGGGCCCGACCCATTCGGCGGGGCACACGCTCGACCTCGTATTCCTCTCGGAGCAGTGGATTTGTGATCTTGGTCTGAGGGGTAATGACATCATACCCCTGTCGTGGACAGACCACTGCCTACTGAGGCTCGACTTCCGGAGGCCAAACCCCCACTGTAGGGAGGAGGAACCGACCAGGTGGTTCCGCCCCAGGCGACTCATGGAACCATTAAGGTTCCAGACGGAACTTGGGGTCATTCCTGATTCTTTCGCCCACAATCCGGTAGAGACTTTGGCTGCTGCCTGGCATTCGGCAGCATCAGAGGCCCTAGACCGGATTGCGCCACTACGGCCCCTCCGAGGCGGCGGATCCCGGAGACCTCCTTGGTTCACCGAGGAACTCCGGGAGATGAAGCGCCGGAGGAGATGCCTAGAGCACCGATGGAGGTCCAATAAGTCCGAATCGAACCGAGCAATGGTAACCACCTGCACCAAGGAATACACCAGAGCGCTTAGGGCAGCGAAAAGATCCCATATAGCCACCTTGGTTGCGTCCGCTGAGTCCCGCCCAGCCGCCCTGTTTAAGATAACCCGCTCCCTATTAAATAAAAGGGAGGCGGGGGAACCCTTACAGGGCAGAGCTGAGGATTATGCCCAATTCTTAGCGGACAAAATTGCTCGGTTTCGGTCGGACTTGGACTCCACCCCTGCAGTTCCAGCCGAGGCACAAGAGGATCAGATGGAACACCCCTGGGTTGAGTTTCAGGATGTTACCCCCGGGGATGTGGACAAGGCCATGAGGGCTGTGAGTGCCTCCACCTGCGTACTGGACCCGTGTCCCTCATGGCTGGTTACCAGCAGCAGTGAGGTGACACGAGGCTGGATCCAGGCGGTCGTGACCGCCTCTCTTCGGGAGGGGAACTTCCCCGCCGCACTGAAAGCGGCGGTGGTGAGACCCCTCCTAAAGAAGCCATCTTTGGATCCAGCTGTCCTTAATAACTATCGTCCAGTCTCCAACCTTCCCTTTCTTGGGAAGGTTGTTGAGAAGGTGGTGGCCTTTCAGCTCCAGCGGTCCTTGGAGGAAGCAAACTATCTCGACCCCTTCCAGTCAGGCTTCAGACCCGGTTACAGCACTGAAACCGCTTTGGTCGCATTGACTGATGATCTATGGAGAGCCAGAGATGGAGGACATTCCTCCATCCTAGTTCTCCTTGACCTCTCAGCGGCTTTCGATACCATCGACCATGGTATCCTTCTGCGACGACTGCGGGAGGTGGGGGTGGGAGGCACCGTGTTGCGGTGGTTCTCTTCCTACCTCTCGGACAGGTCGCAGTCGGTGTTAGTGGGGGGGCAGAGATCGTCCCCTAGGCCCCTAACATATGGGGTGCCTCAGGGCTCGGTCTTATCCCCCCTACTATTCAACATCTACATGAAACCGCTGGGAGAGATCATCCGCAGGCACGGGATTAGATACCATCAATATGCGGACGATACTCAACTGTATCTGTCCGCCCCGTGCCAACTCAATGAAGCGGCAGACGTGATGAGCCGGGGTCTGGAGGCGGTTATGGACTGGATGAGGGCTAACAAGCTTGTGCTCAACCCAGAAAAGACCGAGTGGCTGTTGTGTTTCCCTCCCAAGGATTCCACCAATATTCCATCTCTCAGGCTGGGGGGTCAAACTTTATACCCCTCAGAGAGGGTCCGCAACTTGGGAGTCCTCCTAGATCCACAGCTATCATTCGACCACCATTTGACGGCTGTGGCTAGGGGGGCATTCGCCCAGGTACGCCTGGTGCGCCAGTTGCGACCCTACCTGAATCGGGAGGCACTCACAACAGTCACTCGGGCCCTCGTGACCTCTAGGCTGGAATACTGCAATGTGCTCTACATGGGGCTGCCCTTGAAGAGCATCCGGCGTCTTCAGCTAGTGCAGAACGCAGCCGCGCGAGCGATAGTGGGTGCACCGCGGTTCACCCACATTACACCTATCCTCCGCGAGCTGCGCTGGCTGCCTGTCGACTTCCGGGTGCGCTTCAAGGTGCTGTTAATCATCCATAAAGCCCTACATGGTAGTGGATCTGGATACTTGAGAGACCGCCTTCTGCCAATTACCTCCCTGCGACCAATAAGATCACACAGATTGGGCCTCCTCCGTATTCCATCGGCCAGCCAGTGTCGGCTGGCAACTACAAGGAGGAGGGCCTTCTCAGTAGTCGCCCCGACCCTTTGGAACGAACTCCCCGTGGAGATTCGTACCCTCACCACCGTCCAGGCCTTCCGCGCAGCCTTGAAGAACTGGCTAGCCCGTCAGGCCTGGGGATGAAGATAGTTGCCCCTCCCGAATGATGAATGCATGTTGGTTACTGTTTTTATTATATGTGTCTTTGTTATTGTCTGTATCTCCCCTTCCCCGATTTTGTGTGAGCCGCCCTGAGTCCCCTCAGGGAAAAGGGCGGCCTACAAATCTCAATAAAATCATAAAATCATAAAATCATAAAAAAAAAACAATTTTGAACAATACAATAGACAATAACAAAGGCTGCAAGTTTTCAAATATTAATATTTTGCATAATGGCAATGTAAAAGTATGTAAAGTTACATGAAGGTTATTTTTTTTTAATTTCAGCCATTACATACTTGTATTTAATATAATGTATTATATGAATTATGTTAGGCTATCAATTTCTCAGAGATTTATTTGAAGCAAACTAGAAAATTTGTAACAAATAAATATTCCTTGGTTTCTCGAAAAAAGTGGGGGGGAGAGGGGGGGGAGAGAGATGACTTTATAATAAAATCCCTTTTTAGCATCTGTAATACCAATTGAGGCTTGTGTTGCTTTGAAATAGAGAAACCAGCATTGTCTTCTCCAGTCTTAGTGCTTTGCATGCAGCCCTCATGTTCCATTTAACTTAGCCATTGCTGAGGATTCTGGGAGTTAAAGTCCAGATGTCAGGAGAATCACCTGGTTTGAAGAAAGCTAGGTTAGTCTAGTTTAAAAAGAAAACATGTTAAAAAAGAGAAATGGAAAAGACATTGATAGAGTAACTCAAGGATGCAAAAGAATCCAAATCTGCTTTACAAATATAATCCATCCATCTGATTCTCACATGTCTGTATCTTTTTTAGGTTAGAGTATAAATACTCTAAGCTGGTTATGAATGCGAGTTCTAAGGACAGTGAACTACCTGCAGCTGACAGTTGTGCCATCATGGAGGGAGAAGATGTAGAGGACGACCTGTTATTCACAAGCAAAAATTCTTTTTTTGGAAAAATAAAGGCATTCACTTCTAAAGTAAGCTGGGAGGGAAAGCGGGGAGGGATGGGGAAGTAGTTTTTATAAGTGTCTAGAATGAAAGTTCAGACCTTTGGTTTAGTTCCCGTGTTTATTTAACCCATCTGTCATATTTAATTTTGAGTCCACTCTGAGTTACCTTTTCTAAATTCAGCTAATGTATGAAGTATTCCAGGATGTGCATATGTCTTTTTGTAGAAGCTATTTTTTTAAAAAAAGTGGCTATTTGTAATTAATGATCTTGGCTACCATAGGCTGCATACTGTACAAGCCTCATGAGTCAAGCCAATAGAATTGTGTTGAGTGTTTCTTCTCTCCCCTGCTAGTATTTCTGGCAGAGATGAGTAACAAAAGTTAAAAGGGTCTTTCCCCATCCATCCCAATAATAACTACATTAAATTTTCTAAGATGCAACAGATCATCACCAATAATAGCTCATATAAATCTGGCAAAATACTGCAGTGACATCCCTATTATTATGGGATAAATCTGTGAGTATCATCAAACCTCAAAGCCTCTCCACATTTACTGCTATGTTTCCTATTGTTCTAACTTACATTCTAATTTAATGGTGCATTGTCGTTTAATGCTTATTTTCTAATGTGGCTATTTGTTTTCCTATAGGCTTCTCTTAGGTACAGTCAGGCATGGCAGGACTCTGTGTGTAGGGCTCTTCTCAATAAACTAAGAGGAAGAATCTTCCAGGTAGATGGAGATCAAATGTAGATACATGTAAAAACAGGCCACCTGATGGAGAGTGTGCCACAGTCAAATGTTACTAGGTAGTTTAACAGCACAGTCTGTGATCTCTGGCTGGGACATAGAAGGCCAAAAGTGTGGGGACGGCTAGTCTGTGCCTTTTAAAATCACAGACTCTCTGTTCTTAGAGATCAATATCACAATCTCTATTTCTATTTGAGGAAATTGTGTACTTGAAGACATCTAGTAGTACAACCTTTTCAAACCTACGCTGCAGAAGTGTTGAACTACAATCTTCAAGAACTCCCAGGAAGCATGGCTGTTAACATAGAATTATTGGACTTTTAATGCAGTGTAGATGGAAGGGGCAGAATAGGGAAGGCTGCACAGGAAACTTCAAAGTCTTACTGCAAGTACAGGATTGTAAGCCCAGAAAAAGATGTGAGGCCCTGGCCTGTCACTGGAAGAAGTGAGTGCTTGTTAACACTCTTCAGAGTAAGACTAATGAGTGTTTTATGTTACTTGCTGGCCTTTTGCTCAGATACCTCATTTGGGAATTAGAGCCCCGGCTCTATACTTTCCATGAAACTAGAGAACCAAAGCATAGCATTGAACCTGGCTCTAGATGCTTAAATCCCATGAATGCAATAATACATGAGAATTTAATTCTCAGATGAAAACTCCTCCTCCCCAATTCATGAGAGTAGAGGGAAACTAGAATATTTTGGGTTTGCCCCCAATGATGATTCAGCAAAAATATGCACTTAAGTATTTAGCAAGCCATTTGTGTGCACAGGCAAATGTTGACTGCTCCTCACCTCAATTTTTCTTCTCATCCATTCTGAAGTAATGACCTACTCATGGTTATTTCATGGCACAGATAACTGTGGGTGCAAAGCCCCAAGTGAGATGAATACTGAAGAGAAGCTTGGCAAAGTGTGGCATTGGTCCTTTCTTATTGCCTAGCCCCTTTAACCACTGTGTGCAAAAGATATTTAAAAGCTCTTACATTCTTCCCATCCCAGGTGCTTCATTTGAATGCCCTGAGATCCATCAGTTTGCTTCCACACAAGGGACCTTTAGCAGTGCTGAGGATTGTTCCTCTGCAATTCAAGTGTAGAGTTCTCCATTCATATTCATGGGTCATACCTAAACCTTGGTTATTCAGAAATATTATCATTCTGCATTTGCAACACCACCTAGAATTGAAGCCCTCGGTCTGCAAATACCTTCTTTTTTCTTTCAAAAGCTACTTCTGTTAAGCAGTCCTTTGCTTAAGTGTTTCTCATTCATTTCTCTCCTCAGCAGTTCCAAACTGATTCTTAATTACCCCCTATTGCTTTTTATATTTAAAGCAGTTGCTTGCTCCTTTATTTTTTATTTTAAAAATGCAATAGGGATCATTTGAAACAGCTGAACCAGGAACTAAAAACTGAGTATTTAGAAAACAAAACATACTAAAATCTGGGGCTGACAACAGCTTCATTTTTAATATTAGTAAATTTTATTTTTAAAAAATGATATCACTCTCAAGAAAAGGGATTGTGAAAAGTATCCAGTGCTATTCACAAGCAGCTAAACTGTATCTTTAACTGCAAGCATCCTCAAATGGACCCTTCTTTGGCCCTCAGTGCACTGATACCTCCCAGTAGAAGCAAAATCATGTGTGGACATCTGGGGAAGAAACATCAAAAGCAAGTTTCTGGTAAGAATCAGAGAGTCTTCAGTTGCTATTGAATGTTCCTCCCATGTTGGAATATGTTCACAATAACATGGAGGCAACTGGTAAAGAAATATTAGACTCACTACTAATGTTTTGGAACTACATTTATTGAATTCCCAGCTTGCTTGAGCTTTGGTATACTGCCTGGGAACTCTGGAAGATATAGTCCCTGTACATCTGAAACAGGTGTACAGTTCCTATACACCTGAAACACTTGTTTCACCATAAGTTCTTATGGGAGCCATTCTCATGTTCTGAGAATATAAGGAGCAGGATTGCATTGTTTGCCCTTTCTGTGTCACTAAATAAAGGGTTAGGGCAACATTTCACCTGATTCCTATAAAAATAGGACTCTGACAAAGTATAGAAAATCTTTACGTATTCTAGTTTTATTCACATCTCCTTTCTGTATTATTTTTAGAGAACATCTGATGGTTTTGATTCTGTGCCCTTGAAGACCTCCTCTGGCACCACCGACATGGATCTTTAGAAGTGGTTTGCCTCTCCCTGACCTTTCCTGGAGGAGTTCTTGATTAATACTGGCACTTTGATGAACTTGCCATGTGGCCTTATTGGAATATCTTTTAACTTCAGCTTCTTACTGTACTTTTTTAAGTCAAACATTTTAACATTCCTCCAAAAACAAACTGTGCCAAATATAATTGTGCTTTTAAAATTATGTGTAGATGTATATTTGTATGTTTATTGCATACAATGTGCCCACTTTTGTGATAAAGAAAAACATCCCACAAAAAGTTGTTCTCCGCAGTAAAGCTAGTGACATTATACACATTTTCTCTTTGACACTGTAAAATTGTAAGACACTGTAAAATTGATTTAAAGTCATGTCACTCTGCTAAGACAAACTGCTTCTCTGAGTCACACAAATTGCACCAAAAGGTCTTAGTGTTAAGAAGAATGTGTAGAATTGTGCTGTAAAACTTTCCATCTGCTTTTTGTAGTTTGCTACAAACGTCCCCTCCAAGGAAGCTACTATAACAACAGTTACATCAAACAATTTCCCTCTCTAAATATTTTACTGTACTGTTGAGGATTCCTCAACAAAGCAGGCCTGCCTTTCCCTGTCAGGATACCTGGCTATTCTGAAGATGTCTCTAATTTCAGTTCTTTTATTATAAAAGAACAAAGAAAAATATCTGCATTTGAAAAGACTGTTATTTGCTTTGCTAATGACCCTTCAGGAAAATGCATTGTGGTCAAGGACTTGTGCTGATGGTGCACCTATCATGACAGTAGCATATGTGAAGCTCCATGGCCTAAGGCCTTTTCTGCCACATCATGCAACTCAATCAGATTAGGATTCCAGATCTCATTCCTAAACTCTGTGAGTTGTAAATATTACAACAATGACTGCAATGATAAAGAAAAACCTCTAAACATAGCAAACCAAAATCAGGGTATTATATATTGGAAAAATTCTGCATCGCATCCAAGGTTAGTGGAACAGCTTTAGAAACACGTTTCCAACTCTGAATTCAGATGTCCATTTTAAACTTATTCTCACTGTTTGTAGGAAACTATTGAGTCTGTTTAATATTTCAGGCAATTTTCCTGCCCTAACTCCACCCAGAAAAGCTTATCCATTAGGACAGGTTCCTGTCACATAAGACTCTTCTGATTTTCTTGCTGTTTTCAGTGCCTTCTAAATTGTAAAGAGCTTCTCCAATCTGGCACACTTCAAAGATATTGGCTGGCTGGGGATAATGGGGTTGTAGCTAGAAGTCATCAGATCATAGAAGCTGCCTTAAACTAAGTACTACATGAATTGTTTTGAATGAATACTTAAGGCCACAAAGGACAATGCAGGAGACCTGAAAACAAGACCTGCTGACATGAGCTTCAACTGTATGTTAAATGACTTATGAGTGTTAACACAGTGAAAATGGCCCAAAATAACATGAATATTTTAAATTCAGATGTTCTGATTTTACCTTGATATTATTCTCTTTCAGAATTTTTCAGAGCGACTAGCTAGAGATTATGTCCTCCATTACACTTGGAAAAGACTAACAATTTGGGCTTTGGTATTCAGGCACCATCTAATAACTGGCAATTACCAAGTTAAAATTGACTGATTTTGTTGCTTTGTTTGTTTTGGCAGGTTAGAATAACCTTCAGGGTTCTGTTTGCAGTTAAACAGAGGACTATACAAAAACCAAATCCATTTTTTGACAGTATACTTCTCTACCTCAGAAATAATTCCCACTGAATTCAGTAGGGCTTTCCTCCAAGTAAAAGATCTCCCTTAAATCCCTCTGAATGTCCAAATACTCTGTAAAAGTAAAAAGAAATGTAGAACTTTTTCAAGTATGTACTTAAAGTACCCCCTAGTATAGATTGCTATCCATATTGCACTTGAAACATATCTTGAAAGTAGTAAATCCATTCTTATATAAAGGAGCGCTTGAAAAAATGATAACTAGCCATTACATGATTTTAACACTCCATTTTTTGTTTAAAAAATGTTTAATCAAGCCTTCCCAATCAAATGTTTTTAGATGTATTGGAACCCAGCCTGTATAACAGGATGCTGCTGCTGACAGTAATGGGAATTGTATTCCACCACATTTGAAGGATACAATTTCGTGGAAACTTGGTTTAAGCCATTTTTGCCAAATCAGTTAACAGGACTATTATAGTGTTTGAAATGGATTATATTTATTGGGATACAGCTATACTAGTTCAAGAGAGATAACCAATATTGCTTTAAAATGAGACAAGCTAAAATTGAAAAATACTATAATCCTAAAGATCAGCATATTTTGCGGTTAAAAAGCCTAATAGCTGTTGCTATGGCAGTAATTGAAAAAAAATGAGACTGTGACAGCCTCTTAAAAATGATAGAGATGAGAAAGCAGAAATTGCTCTGAGAGTATAGTTAGCAATTGTGCTTTCTTACCCAGTAGGAAACTGTGCAATCAGATCTGAATGAATCAGTTGTTGCTAGTTGCAATAATTCAAGATATTCTATACAATTCACAATATGTGAAGTTAAATGTAGTTTCTATTATGGCTTGCCAGTTATTTGGCAATGTCTGTAGTGATAGCCATGTTTTGGAACACTCAAGAGGCACATATGGTAGGGCAAATTCATTTTATGGGGTAGTTATAAACCTTGCATACCAGAGTGATTGTCGGCATAATAACATTGACTAGAACATGTGTTGTAATGGAAGGCTCCCATAGTACCTGGACTGGTTTTCCCCAATTGGACTTTAGTTATTTAAACAATAGATAAAAGCAAGTCTTGTCTAGGATTACCAAATCAATTTGGCATCAAGTTCCTGATTTTTTCTATCTATGTCAGAGGATGTTCCAACTTATTTATTTTGCTGAAAAATGTACATAGGAAGGAAGGCTGGTGAGGGGGGGGGGGCTAATATTGGAAGGATGAGAAATTGGGACTTTAGGGGATACTAAAGAAAAATTACCCTTTGGTATTGCCATTTGCAGAAATTAAACTGCTACTCTAGCACTGTATAACATTAAAGTATTCTGGAAAGGACAAGATATATATTATACACACACACACATACACACACATGGCATTATGGGACAAATTTATCAGTGATCATGAGGGTAACTTAGGAAAGTTTCTTGCTGCTCAGGGTCAGGAAGATATATTTTTTAGTTTCAAATGAAGCTCACAGGCATAAAGAAAGGTAGGGCTGGTATTAGGTTAGATAGAATACAGTATAGTTTGCAATTTAAAAAGATATCTAACTGGGCCTATATGCCCCAATGAAACTTCTCCTATTCAACTTGGAAAGGCCTATAGTTTCAACCTCTGTTTCTTTTTTTTAAAAAAGGAGACCACTTAAATTTAAACCATATTCAAAACAGCAAAACCATCACTTGTATTAAAATGTACAGTAACAGAATGGTGCAGTGTTCCTAATTATTCAAAAGAGATGCTCTGAAGTAAAAGGGAAAGTAGACAGAGCATTAGTGTAGGACTCCTTAAAGCAGGGTTTCTTACATTGTGTGGCTGCAGGAGAAACTTTTGGGTAACTGCTTTAATGAATCAGAGAGAGAGGTGGATCTAGATACCTGCACATTTCAGAGCATCACTTCTAAATAATTTAACGTTCATATTATCAACATCATCAAAACATATTTCAGTAACTTAACTGTAGAGGATCAAGAGGGGAAAGAGGCTACACCACTAATAATGAGGACAGGGCTGCAAAGCTATTCTCAAAATGTATGTATTTATTACATTTCTAAATGATGTGTCATTTTCTTCTCTGTTTTAAAAATTAGATGTGTTGTGAAAGTAATCTTTTAAACACACACACACACCCCAAATACTAACTTTGTAGGAATCTTAGTGATAGCAGCAGTCTAAACAAAATAGCATACTTGAAGCTTTCCTTTGGATTTGTGTATGCAACTTAACATAATTGATCACATTTAGTAACAGTATGTTGCTAAATATGTGTTTTGTGTATGCAACTTAACATAATTGATCACATTCAGTAACAGTATGATGCTAAATATGTGTTTTAACACAAGGAGGGGAAAAACACTTGGTCCATTTAATCAGTAGCCATTAAAAATATATGAATGGCTCATATATAATAAAATACCAAATCAGAATTTGTAAACATTAATTGTGGTTTGTTGAACAAGCCATAATTGTCTGGTGTATATTAATTGCAAAGCCATACTGGATGCAACCACACATCATAAGAAAAAAAAATCACATTATGGCTTTTCTACTATGTGTAAAACAAGCCATTGAATTATCCCATAGTAGAGCTGTGAGCAATAGGAATATTCTTTTTCAGAAGTATGGAAATGGACCTTGAACAGCAGCCATACTTCTTAAGATTCAGAAATGCCCTTTTCTTAGATTTTTCTAATATTTTCTCAAAAGATATTAATGCTGTCCACTGGTTAATTATATTTATTCTTACTTAATGTTACATAATGTAGAGGCTGGGGAACACTACTGTATAGCATTTAGATTTTCTGATATATCATCTATGAGAATGTGGCCCAACTGTAATTCATGTTTGTAAATTTCATTCATGTAAGACAAGAAAAATACTTTTGTCTATTTAATAGCGTAACAGCATTACTGTTTTGTACTGTTGTGATTTATTATGCTGAGGGATTTTTGCTTCCACAACATTTTTGTACATGTTTGGGGTTTTTGAAAGAAAGTGTAATCTTTTTAATATATGATTAATAATATGTCAGATATTTTATTATTCCAGTAGTAATCTTTAAGGACTTTTCAGAGCATGGAGGAATCATAAAAATGCTATTCAGGGACTACAATATGATACATTTCTTAAAAATATGACAATGAATTTTTGCAATGCTGTATAAAATTGATTTAATTATACTTATAAACCTGTGGGGAACTTTTCTGCCTTGTGATGATGAACTGCAGCTTATTTTGTTCTATGTGCATATTGGGCTGGGTTCTACTTATAAGGTCAATACAATTTTATAATTAATGGAGACAATATTGCATGTGGATTTTTGATTAAGGACTAATGTACTGTTATGACTTTTGATGTGAGCTGTCAGCTTTTTTTTGTTCATTTTAGATGAACTGAAAAAAAGAGATCAAGAAAAGCTTCTGATCTCTATTTAATCAACTTTTATAATGTTATTTAGTATTCAAGCTATAGAAAATAAAACAGGAGCTGCCCTGCACCTAATATCTTACCTACAATTGTAGGATCTCAGGTTTCTCTGGGCCTATGTAATGAAAATGCCATGGCTAGGGCCTTTTATTTGCTAAGTGCAGCAGTTATTACACAGCTCAACCCAACTCAAGATAATTTGAGAACAACTAGGAGCAAAAAGACAAAACCAAAACAGAAGATATATTTTGACTCCACCATTCTCCAATTTGTTGGCCCAAAGGTGCTTTTTGCCACTCCCCGCCCCCCCAAAAAGCCAACTGGACTTTCTTAGATATAAAGAAACATGACTAGGATGAATGAGGATCTCCATTGACATTTCTTCAATGATGCATTGCACTGTCATCTCTATCTAGCAGGAAGATTGCTAGCCTGTGGAAAGCTGAGAAATAGCCACTGAATCTCCATTCTATGGAATACATCAGCAGCAATCCTTTCTGTGTAATATTTAACTATACATATGGTAGAAACCTATTTTCTAATACATTTTTTGGATCAATTGCATGATAAATGATACTGGAATGGGTATAACGTTATTTTCATTGTGGCAGTACCTGGGATGAAATATTGATAAATCATCTTCACAATAGGTCCCATCCAAACCTATTTGGTTTTCAAGTAAAAGGCAGGTTAGACCAAATTGATGGCTGGCAGGGGTAGTCATCCTGCAGCTGGCCAGACACACAACTACTTGCAGCAATCCTGGCCAGCATTCAGAGAAGAGCTGGGAGTTACAGCTCAGCAACATCGGACCCAAGGGCTGCAGATTGCCCTTCCTAGCCCTTCCTGTGGCTTTCAGAAGATGATGCGCCATTAAAAAGACTGGTCACCCAGATTCAGTTTACGTATTTATTGCATAGCATTCTACTGTACAGTTTACACATTTGTTGTATAGTGACAGAGATAGGGATGCTTACAAGTTAGTCTTAAAAGTGTAAAAGTCCAAGGTTTCTTAATTACGTTCTTTTATAAATAAAACATCCTCCAAGAAAAAGGAAAAAGAAGTGCTTTAACATGAGAAGGGTTTTCACCAGCGCACCACCCCACTCATCTTGCCCGTCCATAATAGCCACCAGAGGCAATTTACGCGGATGGTGTGAGCTTTGAAGTCAGGGAGAATTCCTAAGCTTTCAAGAAACCATCCCTAAGTTTGCCCGTTCCCAAACTTCCCCTAAACCTTCGCTACGGAAGGCGTGAAGCTGCCTGTAAAAGCGGTTCTCGTTGCAGGAAGACGCTCCCTTGGCCGGAACCTCCTGGGAAAAGCGCCAGGGAGCGCCCCAGCTCCCTCATCCACGCCCAGGCAGGGAAATTTCTTTCAGGCGCGCGCGCAGTTCCTTTCCTCTGCGTCTCTATTGCGCAGGCGCCCTTCGGCTCTCCGTCCTTTGCCTCCCCGCCTTTCGCTGCCGGGCCGAGTCGCGCGTCGGGCTCCTCTTTTCGTCCCTCTCCGCTTCGGCGGCTCTCCTTCGCCGTCATGGTGCTCGACCTGGACCTCTTCCGCACCGACAAGGGCGGCGACCCGGAGCTGGTGCGAGAGATGCAGTTGAAGCGCTTCAAGGACCCGGCTCTCGTGGACGCGCTGGTGGCTGCCGACGGGGCCTGGAGGAGATGTGAGTGAGCAGTTGCGGATGTGTTTGTATGGGTAGGGGTGGTGGTGGTCGAGACCCATTTCTGCGGCGGGGCTTGAAAGAAAGCGAGGGAAAGAGCCACTGTCCGACCCGGGTCCGTCAGCCTTGTTTGGGATCTCGCGTGCCTTTCTTCCTGCGCGTTGGCCGGTCTACTTGAGCGTCCCATTCATACGCGTGTCTGCTCCTCCCTTCCGCCTTGACACGTCTTGACACCCATCTGATTGTGCTCGGGGTAGGAATCTGTTAGCAAAATCAGGGACGCGTCGCCGACTTTCCCGAGGACGGGGACCAATATTATTTGTTAATGGTCACAAAATCGCGTTGAAGTGGAGGGACTCACGTGTTCCTGTCCCGCTTGTGCTTTTTCCCCCTCCCCGACATCTGCTTAAGACCCTTTGATCTTATCCACGTGGGATGCCCTCTTAACCCTTTCGTTGCTTGCAGGTGAAGTCAGCCCAATAAGAGAATCTCCCTCCTTCCCTTATTGGGGCAGGCATCCTTTAGCTGATATCTTGCAATAGAGCGTGTCCCCATATTGTGGTAAATGTCTAAGGACTAATCGGAAAACAGATTTAAAGTGAGACTTTGTGAACAAAATAGTAATACAGAAAGTTTGGGAAAGGGAATTCAATTCCTCCTTGGAATTTCCTACTTTCTATGCCAATCTAAGGAAAAACATCCCACAAATACAGTTGTAGACTTTTTTTTCCGTTTCGTCATGAGAAATGTATAGTGCAATGAGCCCCCTCTCCTGCAGGGTGGATTTTGCCTAATTTTTCAGCATTGCGGTGCTCTTTAAATTGGCAAATTTTGTCAATTTATTTGTCAGTAGTGTACACAGTTGAAGTACTGGTGCATTTGAGTCTGATGCAATCCTGCTGTGTTTGTCATCACCCTGGAAAATGACTTCTGGATGCTGCAAATACATGTCCGCAGTTTCATTTTCTTTTTGGCAGTGCTGCTTTATTTTTTAGAGAGAAGGAAAAGATCTGTGTTTTGGGGTGTGACGTCCTTTGAAAATTCATCATTTTATAGCCATCTCTAAGCTGTCTCAGGATTCTATGAATGCATAATGTAGAAATATTTTCATAAATATTTTTAAAGACAAGTAAAAGGCTCTAATGTAAGATATTCTAAGGAGTAGGACAGAATTAGGTTTGGATCTATTGAATCAATCTAGAATTGGTTTAGAACGTGAAGCCTGGAAAAGCAACTCCTTTTTTTCTTGCCCATGGCAGCATGAGCCAATAGGCTTTGAAGGAGATAGAAGGCCTATCAATTCAAATCAATTAAAATTCCATTGTAATGCAGTAGTAGAATGAAATATTCAGGTTATTTTTATGGTTCATTTTTCCAAGCCATGCAAAATACCATTCAATTGAAAATGAACTCCATTCAAAAATGGAAGTCGCTTTTTTCAGTAAGAGTGGTCCTCTGTATTTGTAGGTTGGTCCTACTTTTTGGCCTAAGGAAACAGCTGCTTTTGGTGGTAGATAGACTTACGCTGCCTGACTCTTACAACACAGTGTGCCGTGTTTGTAGTATCTTCCTGCACAGGCAATGCCACAGCCATCTTGCAGTGTATCCCTTTAGCCATTTCAGATTGATTGAAGCCAGCAAGGCAATCAGCCAACTGGCCAGTAGAAATATCAGAAAAGTGTGGGAGAGTGAAGCAGATTCCTTGAGATGTTGGGAGGGGAGAGTTATATGTGTCACATAGCACATCTTGGATCCCTCACATAATGGAAGATAGTAGTCCATTCACACTATCAAAATAAGATTTAGCTACCAACCTTTCATAGCTTTTGTCAGTCTTATATCTAAGAATGTGCAAAAGTGAGGCAAAGCCCACTTTTCTTCAGTTATTAGTATAGGTAGTCCTTGACTTACGACTACAATTGATCCCAGTATTTATGTTGCTAGGTTTTGCTCCATTTTACAACTTTTCTTATCACGTTTGTTAAGTGAATCACTGCAGTTGTTAAATTAGTAACACTGGTGTTAAGTGAATCTGGCTTCCACATTGGCTTGGCTTGTCAGAAGGTCGTGAAAGATGATCACATGACCCTGGGACACTGCAACCGTCATAAATATGAAACAATTGTCAAACATCCAAATGTAAATCGTGGCTATGGGGTTGCTGCAACCGTCATAAGTTTGAAAAATGATCACAAGTCAGTTTTTTTCAGTTGTAACTTTGAATGGTCATTAAATGAACTATTGTAAATCAAGGACTATCTATTATTTACTTTATGTGCAGAAGACGCTTTTCACTTCTATCAAAAACTGCAATTTTCTAATATTTCTGCAGTACTTTTCTCCATCTGTTTGAGGAACGTACTTAATTGCCAGGAATAGTAATACATAAGTAGACTTAACATTGTATTGGAAAGTTTGTCCTTTAAACATCAGGTTTTGTAAAAATTTTGGTGCATTTCTTCTAGGCAGATTCCGGGCAGACAACCTGAACAAACTGAAGAACTTGTGCAGCAAAACCATAGGAGAAAAAATGAAGGTGCAGTACATTCTATTAAAAGCAAAAATGTTATTATTTCATTGAACAAAATCATAGTAAATTGAAGTTACATGCTCTGGTTTTGTTTACTTTATCCAATCTTTTATATATTATTTATTATGTGATTAAGTTGCTAAGCAGTGGTAAAGGATGGATTGGGAACCGCATCAGATGAATGCAGTCTGTAAAGCTTTCCATTTTACCTGTTGGTGACTCTCCTGAATAGATCCCTTTCTCCATGTCTTAAGAGGAAGCAATTATCTGGAACAGTTGTTTCTTCTCTCTTGATGCATAGGGACAGGGCACTGAAAAGAATACTGTTTGGTGAGAAGACTCTAACTCTGCAGTGATATAATATGCCCTCAGGGTAGAATCTTAGGTAATCCAATAAAGATTCCCTACTATTCGATTAGCAGTGTTAAAAACAACATCAGAGACATTTAGGCTTAGCAGGTGGTATATGAACTAACAGTGGAGGAAAGTGGCACACTTGAATTGTGATAATGACATACACTAAATATTTGAACATGAACATCCCAAAGCAGCTGAGTGGAATTCAGTGTTATTTTCGGAATAGTAAAGACAGTGATTCCCCCTCTCCCCAAATTAAAAAGAGACTATTGGATGACTTGCTTCATTTTGTCTTGTATGAATGATTTGAGTACCATTTGAAGTCAATTTTACAGAGAAAGTTGATTGGGAAAACAATGCTTAGCACTGACAAATTTATAATTAAATTCTTGGAAATGCCTTTTTTAAAAGAATTAGTCATTTTCCCTTTATTGAATAATACAGAGATGAGAACCATAGTGTTTGCAACAATGCTAGATGATAATGCTTTCATTACAGTATTAGGCTTTAGAGTTGTCAAATTTGCTGAATTTGCAAAAGTAAAATAATTGATTAAGAATGGAGATAAAGTCATCTGAAAAATTTAACATAAATCATCTATATTTCCTGAGAAATATGAAAATAATGTAGAAAAATGGGAGAGGGGGTAGACTTTCTTTTAAAGTCTTTAGATTTTTCTCTCCTTGAGGTTTTATATATTTGGACAAAAGACATACTGCTTTTTCCTCATCATATATAATGCATAGTTTATAATTGTTCAACTCACTAATACTTTGTCTTGGTAACTATTTTTTTCTGAAAGTCTAAAAATATAATACAGAGTGTCCTGAAAGCTATTTAATCTTTGTATTTTATTATTTCTTTTCTTTGCTGACCTGTTTTCCTTTTTATTAATATTTCTATTTACAGAAGAAGGAACCTGTGGGTAACAGTGACGAAATACCAGATCATGCACAAAATCTTGACGAACTCACAGTAGACATCTTAACAGTAAGTTCAGTTCTTACTTTGTTATTCACTGACTTTCAATGTATGCATTGCATTTGAGAAAATGATTTAAATTTGGGAGAAGGATGTTTGTACAACATGATGGATTTCTGTTCTTCATGTGTTCTTGAATTTATTTCCATTATTGTGCTATTTGCTTGTCTTTAAGGTACAGTTCATGTTTTTTTAGGGGTATTCTTCCAATTCTCTTGCACTGTGAGCTGAATTATTATTTTAGTTCACATATTATGCTAACCTTTGACTTACTTTTGATTGTGGCTTATACACCAAAATAGTTCTATTCATAAGACATATTAAGTCAGGGAAGGTGGAAAGTAAAATGAGGAATTTCTGGATGAAGCCTATAATCCTGAACACATCCATGCTACTGCATCTTACTACTGATCTTTTTCATTCTTGGATTAGTAATTTTACCAATTAGCTTTTGTATGGTCACATTATTATTACTATTTAGTCAAAGTATGTCAAAATTAGCCTTTAGTGACATAATACTCATTTAAGTCAAACACCTTTATTGACTTCGTGTTTGGTATGATAAACTTTCAGCTAAAATATGATGAGCATATAGTTACAGTCCTGCCCCCTTAAAATCCTCTTTTTACAAGAAGTCTTTTTAAATCTTCTCTCATTATGACATGCTGACACACCCAGCCTTTCCCTTGTGTTTCAGAGTCTTCAAGTTAGCCAAATCAAGAAAATCCGTCTCTTAATTGATGAAGCGATCCTGAAATGTGATGAAGAACGTTTGAAACTGGAAGCAGAACGCTTTGAAAATCTCCGAGAAATTGGAAATCTTCTTCATCCCTCTGTGCCAATCAGCAATGATGAGGTAGAAAACTTTTTCATGCCCTGCATGTAAATGTACATTGTGATTGGTTATGGTCAGTATGAAACAATCTTGAGAATCTAATTTCAGGTGTTCTTTTGCACAGCTGTAGTGTGGGCATGATGAATCCCTGGTGAGGAGAATGAGAATTCAATATGGTTTGCATTATAATGCAATTATCCTTCAAAGAAAGAAGCCACAAATATAAAAGAACCAACTATGTGCTAAATCACATTCTTGTTTGAAATATAAATGGGAAACAAACTATGTGGCTGGCTAAGATCAACTCCATTTTGTTTATTTAGAGCATTTTACTCTGCTCTTCAGGCAAAAACAAGCACCCAGAGTAGCTCACAGGTCAAGTAAAGGTAAGGCAGTGCTGTCCATTAACGTCACAATCTAAAACTTGTGATCCAGAAAGAATAAGAAAGATGGAATGAAGTTCACATTGGTATCTGTTGTTGGAAGTAATAGAGTTCTTATTAGCAGCCAAAAGAGCTGATAGACTGGTTCCTCTTTCTCTTTCTGTGCTCTGTAGCCTAATAGCAGCTGGTAAGTAAATTTAAAGATGAGCAGAAGATAGTTGAATGGCCAGCAGAACCAGTGTCTAGCAAGACCAGTTTTAATATAATTAACACTGTTGGATCAGTTATTGTTAGAATTTTTAGTAGTTATTGTCAGGTTGTAAGTAATCACTTGGATTGCAAAATAGTACTTTTTACGAGGTAAAATTTGCAATAAGGAATTCCTTTATAAGAAATTCTCCAATCCAAGGAAATCACTGAATGTAATCTTTACTTCCCAGACCACCAATTATCTTTTCATATTAGACCAAATTCTGATTATCTGTCATCTCTTGATAGTCCTTAAAACATTTATCACAATACATCTAGGCAGAGAACAGTGTAATGCAGGGCTGTCAAACTCCTGATCCATAGGCCGGATGCATCACGCCCCCGCTCGGTTTAGCAAAGGGGGAAAAAGTCCCCAAACACCATTGTGACAACATGAGTTTGACAGCCCTGGTGTAATGCAAAAAGGCTTCTGCATTACATTGTTCTGACCAAGTTATTAAATGCTAGTGTGTAATTAAATGGAAGTCAAAGTTGTGTTATAACTAAACAAAATGTCCAATAGGTTCTTGTGTGGACAAATATGCTTTTTCTTAGTTAGTTCATACACACAAACTATCCTTTTTTGGAAATTGGTAGGATGTAGATAATAAAGAAGAAAGAGTATGGGGAGACTGCACTGAGAGGAAGAAGTACTCTCACGTGGATCTGGTTGTCATGGTGGATGGCTATGAGGGAGAAAAAGGAGCTGTTGTAGCTGGAAGCCGAGGATACTTCCTTAAGGTAATGATTATCATCTTCATGAAAAGGTGGGAGACCTAATTTCTTCCAGCTTTTGCTAAATATACCTCTTAGAAGCTCTCACCTGGCTGTGACTTTGAGGAGTTACACTTCAGCTACAGTATGGGGGGGGAGTAATAAATATGAACCCCACATGCATTTAAAGTAAACTTGGATGAATGAAGCTTCTGTAAATAGGTCTTTTACTTAATTGTAGAAGACAATCTGAATCTAGGGGTCCCGAGGCCTTTTTAAAGCATGGTGTTAATCTGTTTCTATTTCCTTGTAGGGACCTTTGGTTTTTCTAGAGCAAGCCCTCATTCAGTATGCCCTGCAGACACTGCTTAGCCAGGGATACACCCCAGTTTATACACCCTTTTTCATGAGAAAAGAAGTGATGCAGGAAGTGGCCCAGCTAAGTCAGTTTGATGAAGAGCTCTACAAGGTAAGATCTGAGAAGAATGGTATTATTTCAATAGCACTGGCTGTGAGCTTCTAGACTATTTTTGTTGCTATCTCAATGGGTAATTAAACTATCCATGGAGTCATGGGAATGTTCTGGTAAAAATTTCAATAGGGTAATTACCTGCATATTTTATTTCAAACGTTTACCTTTCTGTTGGAAAATACAGAAAGGTGAAAATTCTCCTATAAATAGAAAATATATTTAAAGTAACCAAAAAGAGATAGCCCATGTCTAGATACTAGTAGTCTTATAATAATACTTTAAATATGTAAATATATTTGTAAATGCTTATACTTGAATTAATTTAAACTTATATTTCAGAAATAGAAAGTTTGTAGATATAAAACACTATGCTATTGCAGTTGTCTGATTTCCAAACTTCTTCCCAGGTCCTGGGAAAAGGGAGTGAGAAGAGTGATGATAATACCGTTGATGAAAAATATCTAATTGCTACATCTGAGCAGCCAATTGCAGCACTGCACAGGGATGAATGGCTGAAGCCAGAAGATTTACCCATAAAATATGCTGGGCTGTCTACTTGCTTCCGCCAGGAAGTGGGCTCTCACGGTCGTGATACCAGAGGCATTTTCAGAGTACATCAGTTTGAAAAGGTAATGTTATCCATTTTGGGGAGGAAGTGTGTGAAAAAAACTATACAGTTTTTCCTTGCATCTACCTTTACCATGTAAAATATAGTAAAATTTGAAAGCACAGAATGCACACATTGTTCTTTATGCATTCAGTGGTGTTTCCAAGTCCAACAAGGCAAAGTAAAAATTGTGTTTTAAGAAGTTCCTTTGAAAAGAAAGTTTTGATTGGATACAAGTGAGACAGATGAATATTTCTGTACATATGGAATTCAGTGGAAGATGGATTATGCTGTTGATCTTCACCCAACCTGAAAACAGTTATCTAACACCACCCCAGCCCCCAGTCCAATTCTGTGCTTTTCTAAGCTATGCTTATTATCATCAGACCTTATTTGGATTATTATGGACACCAGAAACTTGTTTCTGTTCTCCTTTATTTAAGACTAAGAAATGATTGCATGTTGAGTTCTGAGGGACCACTTAACAGGTAGCCTTGCATATTTCCTTTGACTTCAATATGTTTACTTAACAAGATTTTCTTCAGTTCATAATACTTAGTTCCCTATTATGCCATCCTGTTGTCAAAGTATATCATGTGCTTACAGTAAAGATCTTGGTTCAATTATATTTCTACAATTATATAATTATATATATAATTATATATATATATTATAATCTATTTTCAAATTATTTTCTATATGTTCATGTGGTTGTTTGGACCACCCAGATCTGGGGATTTGACCTTGGATGTGGTTGCTCCTCTCCATTCAAGGATGGTGCACAATTTGGGAGTCTTCCTGGACTCACAGTTGCTCAATAGGCAGGTGGCAACTGTGGCCCGGAAGGTTTTTTGGCCAACTTAATCTGGTGCTCCAGTTGCAATCTTTCCTAGATTGGGATGCCTTCAGACTATCAATCATCCTTTGGTCATCTCACAGTTTAACTACTGCAACGCGGTCTACACAGAGCTACCCTTAAAGACCAATCAGAATTTTCAAATGGTCTAGAATGCAACGGAATGGGCAGTCATGGATATGCCTCAGTATGCCCATGTAACGCCTCTGCTTCACAAGCTGGTGCTAATAGCTACCACCTTTAATCCAAATTGATTGCATTCTGTTTTTATGACACACATTGTTGGATTTTATTTTCCATATTGTTAGAATGTTTCCTAGTTAACTTGACAATCTTGCCTAGAGACCTATACTTACAGAGTGGAGCAGAAGTATAATTAAAAAATCCCACCAGCTCCCCTTAATTGTAGCTATGCTCAGAAATTTCTGTCTTTGTATAATTTACTTATTCAGTCTGCACAGGATTCAATGTCATAATAAGAAATGAAAATGTTTCTTTAAACCAGTGGCAAGTAGGAGGCCTGTCTTTGGAAAATGTATGAGGGATGAACATGTAACCCAAAGCTTTTTAATCAAATAAAACAGTTTTAATAAGAATGAAACAAGTATTTTGCTTTTCAGATTCTGTGTATGAGTTTGTTAAACATAATGTTTGCAAGGTAATTTATTTCAGTTAAATAGCATGCTTAAAGGTAACAAATTTAGAGTTGTTTAGTAAGATATTTTCAATATTGGGCAACATATTTCTTCTTTTTTTAAAAATTTTTTTTTATTTTCAAACAAACACGCAAAACGCATAACATAAAAAACCTCTTCAACTACATACAGTGTGTCGATTGGTTATAAAATGTTTCTCCGTCCCTTCATAGTCATCATTTGAGCTTTATCAAAAATTGCTTATTGTCAATCAAATATCTTTGTATACATTATTATTGTACTTCATTTGTTTAATTATCACTATTGTTTCACCATTTTAAACAAGGTATTCTAAATATGTATCCATTTATATTATGATGATTCATTATATCTTCAATATATCCAATAATAAAGGTTTTTTGTATCCTATTCTAAATCATTCTATTATTTTAGCATTAATAGCATTCTCTAATAATTTTCAATTCCATGTTTTCCCATTATTAGTATCATCAACCTAATATGCATTTATACAAATTATTATAATTGTTAAACTTCCATTAAGAATAGTTATTATTATATCCTTTTGAAGTAACTTTATATTATGGCATTTCATTACATCATCCTGAAATCATCCAATGATATTACATCTTTATATTCTCTTCTATATAGAATTATTTATCTTTTATAAAAAGGCTTTTCAATGTCATCTACATCATCCTCACTTACAGTTTATATAAAATTTCATATATCAATCTAGTATATATAACTGCTTTATTATCATTATTGATCATTTATTTGACTATAGCTATTATTAATCTTATACATAATACTCAAAGTTCAACTACATTTAACTAATTTTTTTGTGACATTTCATTTCGTCATCCTGTATCCTTCCAGAAATAGTGCAGTTCAATATCTCTTGCATTTGTAGAATCTGTATTCTAAGTGTTTTCTTGATAAGTCTTATGTGGGCTTCTCTTGACAACTTGTTATTCATTGGTATCTTAAAAGAATTCAAAACCCTCCATCTGTTCTTTTCATCTGCTTGACTTTTGTTATCACTGGTGCTTCTGCCGAAATTACTCTCATTGTCTCTGCCAAATTTTCTCCCCTATCTTCATTTATGCTTTGACATCTGAGATAGAGTTCCAGTTCATTGATCTTTCCTTTTCGTATTCCACGCTTACAATTTTTCTCCACGCTCGATTTGCTGTCAATGTCAACAATTTTCCTATCACTTTCATATGTCTCTGTAATTTTTTGAACTCTGTCCTCAAATTTCATTGTTGTTTTATAAGTATTCTCAATTCTTCTCTCCGTACTTTCTGTATTTTGATATTTTATATTTTGATCTATAAATTCAAGACTCTTTTCAATTATCTCTGTAGTTATTAAGAGTTTTTGAATTTATAACATAATTTTTGGCAAGGTTAGTTCCTTTTCTTCTTCATGTAGTGCCATTTTTCCAAGTTATAGAAACTGCCACTAAAACATCCAAGGCTTTTGCTAGGTTTCAAACAAATTGAGTGAAGTTTTCTCCACTGACCCTTTCAGTAAACCAAGCCGATAGCTTTGTAATATCAGATGTTGCCAAGCCTCTAGCCACTAGATGGCAGTGTTACATCTTTTCCCTCTCTTTTTGGCTCTCTTTTCTAAACCCCGAACTCCGGAAAGGGTTTTTCTCCAGAAAGAGAAAAAAAAAATGTTTAAAGATTACGATCTGGCTGAGCCTTGCGAGGAAATAGGCTTTTAATCTACAAACACAAAAAATGGGGAAAGTATAGAGGAAGAAGGGGAAAAAAAGACCAGTCCAATTTAAAAGTAAGAGGCATTTGTAAAAAGTCAGTCTATAAAAAACAAACAAAATTAAAGTGAAAAAGATAACACGATAGTTTTAAACCAGGGTAAATTTTCCGCTTGTTTCCTTCTGTCTTCAATTTCATTTTAACCCTGTTTCTTTTGGGTTTTCTCTTCTCTAATAATAAAGATTTTTCTCACCATTTCTACACACTGTCTCTCCTGTGCTGCTTCCATTTCAGGGGCTTGTCCCAACCTTCTGTAGCCATATTGACTGCTTCTTTTGTAGCCAGCAAAAAGAGCTTTTTCCTGGATCAATGAGAGGGTTTGCGATGCCCCTGAGATCAGCAGGACATGCCCTTCACTATCACCGTTCCTTCAGAACGGTTTAGATCCAAATGGATCCTCCAGCAACAGAGATATCGACAGCAATCCTGGAGCCCCAAGATTGCATGTCATGTCGTTGCAACGTCAAACCCCACCCGCCAGGGCAGCATATTTCTTGTTACAAAAATTGCTGATTTCGATTTGCTTATATATAATGTCATTAAATCTCAGTTCATTAATACTAAGCGGTTTCAGATTCCATAACATTCAAATGAATCAACTTTCTTAAATTCTCATATTCTTAATACAACACAGCTGTTCTCTCAAAATCTGAGTCTCTTATATTTTATAGTTTGATTTCTAATCCCCCCCTCCCTTTTTTGTTGTTTAAGATCGAGCAGTTTGTCTATGCATCACCACATGATAATAAATCTTGGGAAATGTTTGATGAGATGATTTCCATTGCTGAAGAGTTCTACCAGTCACTGGGCATCCCTTATCACATTGTGAATATTGTCTCAGGTATTTCTCTCTCAGAATAATTTCTGGTTGTGATGGATGATTCCCTAGTACAGGGCTGTCAAACTCCTGGCCCATGGGCCAAATGCATCACATGCTGACCATGTCCATGCCTGGTTTAGCAAAAACCAGGGGGTGGGGAGTCCCGATAAGTCATGTGACACCACCATGATGGCGGACATTTAACACCCCTGTCCTAGTATATATGCACAGTATTTCATAATTAACTTCTAATAAAATTAGAAGCTTTATGAGTTCTCAAATATGTAGTTGTGTACCAGTATTAATTTCTCAAAGAGATTTAAGAAAATCCTAGGCCATCCTAGCATCTTCGTTTTTAGAGGATCGAGAGATTCTCTGCTAATATTACTTCTCCTAATACTGCACTAAATGCTGCCTCTTGGTATTACAGGTTCCTTAAATCATGCTGCCAGTAAGAAACTGGATCTGGAAGCATGGTTCCCAGGTTCTGGCGCTTTCCGTGAGCTTGTTTCTTGTTCAAACTGTACTGATTACCAAGCACGTCGGTTACGGATACGCTATGGCCAAACCAAAAAGATGATGGATAAAGTATGTTGTGTTATCATTCAAGCACTCTTGAAGCATTATACTGTTGTCAGTAACTTTTTTAGTGTTATAGTCAAAAACATTGTCTTGGAGCAGCTTACAGATTTTATTCTTTATAGAAAATCTACATTTCTGCCATGGCCTTTTTTTTTTTTCATTCAGCATTTGAAGGCAGCTGTTCCAAATATAATAATTTGAAATTGTTGTGTTAGAAATGATCTAGAAAAGCCAAAATAAATTTATAGACGCATGTCTGATTTGAATATTGGCTACTTGCCATCTATACCATTTAGCTTACTAAAATAATGGTAAGCCATATAAACCATAGAATTGCTTACTTGGAAAAATAAAAATATTCTAAAGATTATAGCAACTGAGATTTGTAGATTAAAATAAAATTGGATTATCATTGGTTTTTATAAAGTTTAGAATGAATGAACGAGCACATACATGTGTACACAGAGCTCTGGCATTTGTAAATAAAATTATTTGCAGAATGGTCTGCTAGCCAGATATACTTAGTAGCAATGTTTTCTCTGTACTAATGTATTTAATATTCTAAAGTACTATTTTTTTATATTTTAAATTTGGATTTAATGTGAAAAAATAAGTTTTAAATTCATTTTAAACCTAGTGGGCAGTTATATAAATCACCACAACTACTTTTAAGCGAAATCCTGGGGATTTAGTAAGGTCTCTGGAAAAATATGTTTGTTTTTTGGGAATTGTATGAAACCTGGTGTGTTTTATTTTCATAGGTGGAATTTGTACATATGCTTAATGCCACCATGTGTGCTACAACACGGACTATATGTGCTATTCTGGAGAATTACCAGACAGAAGAAGGAATCATTATACCAGATAAATTGAAGAATTTCATGCCACCAGGTAATAATGCTCATTTCCCCTTCCTACTTCCTTAAGCCTCTGTAATTTTGCTTTTGTTGTCTGAATGCCTAATGTCGTTGAAGATTAGAGTCCCCCTCATAATTCTGACTTTAAAGCATGGAATTATATTCCATAAAACCTGTGTGCTGATCTTCTGCTAAATTGGTATTATGTGTAGTCCTTGATTTACAACAGTTTGTTTAATGATCGTTCAAAGTTACAATATCACTGAAAAAGTGACGTATGACCATTTTCCACATTTATGACTGTGGCGGCATCCCCATAGTCATGTGACTTAGTCACAGAAATTTTGTGCCCAATTATGGTCGTAAATTGAGAACTGTTTAAAAGTGATCCTTGAGAGCAGTAAATTATGGGAAGCTGACTTGAACTGTGTTTCTTTACTACATTAAACTAAGAAGATCCATTGTTTTTCAAGTTTTCCTGAACCAGAATATTTTAGAAGTTGTACTGTAGTTGTTAGTATTAATTTTGCAGTCAAAGAAGTCAGTGACAAAATAGAAGCTGCCCAAGAAGAAACCCTGAGAAGGAAGGCTTTGCTTAAGGGCTTTCTCCTTTTCAGCTACTTGTGACCCTCGCTTGGAGAGAGAAGGGTGAGCTTGGATGCTGCCCCTGACCTTATAATATTCAGCAGATGGTGTTATGTAGTAAAGTAACTACTTGAAATAGTTTTATCTGTAGTGGTTTGGGTTGTGTGAAAGGGGAAATACTAATCTGAAAGACGCTTGGCGATACCCATTTTGGCATCCATCTGTATTTAATGTATTCTTTATTCTCTCTAGGTCTAAAGGAAATGATAAAATTTGTGAAACCTGCACCTATAGATCAAGAATTTTCTAAGAAGCAAAAGAAACAGCACGAAGGAGGCAAAAAGAAGTCAGCTGGTGGAGACTGTGCTCTAGAAGGGAAGATGCAAAGCATGGATGTGAACAGCCCCTGACAAAAACTCAGCTAGTCTCACTGAGGTGCAATGTGAAGTTCTTAAAGCCGAGGGGGGCAAGTGTGGGTGTGGGGGTCCCTGGGATTAGTTGCTGCTTTTTGTCTCCTCTTTCCTATGTCAGGAACATGTTACTTTTGCTGTCTCAGTTTTTATCCTCCAATACAGGAAGATGAAGCTTCTCATAGTGATTATATGTGCGTTTCCTTACACTGTGAAAGTGAAAAGCAGTACAAAAGCTGTTGATTTCCCAGCCCCCAACTCATTTTAAATTATGTTAATTATATGTGAGAAAAAAATTCTGTCCAAGCCCAGAATTGCAAATTCAAGTGGAGGAAACAAAGCGCTGTATAATGTTCATTTGCTTAAAAAAATCTGTATATTGAAATAAAAGGTAAAGGCAAATATCAAAAGGGCAAATAGGGACTTGTGTAATTTTATCATCATGATTTTTAAAATGTCATAGGATTTCTCCTGACTTAGAGGGACTTGATCAATAAAGCAAAGATTTAAGAAATTGGCTTTTTTAAAAGTTAATTATTCTTTCATATTTCTTGGAGCCCTTTTTATTTCTTGCAGTTGCAGAAGTTTATGTGGCCTTACAGCAGCTTACAAGATTAAGAATTGGCAGTGTACTTTTTTATATCATGCATTATATTTCTGTTTATTTAATAAATTTATAGGCCACCCATCTTACATACCGGTACCTAACTCTTGGTGGCTAGTAAAACAGAATTTTTTAAAAAAAGACCAGAATTAAAACAACAAAAATAGCAGCTATAACATCTGTCAAGTGTTTGATATATCTTAATATGAATCTTTAATTGATTATAATTTTTCATAAACATTAACATCATCTAACATTCAAATCAACTATTAATTGGTGTAAATTGCCACGCTTCAGGAGTCCTTAGTTATATAGTGTGATTTGATAGAAAGATTGTTCTCCTGTCATTATTTATATTTATACTTCATAAAAAAGAATTATGTACAACAGTAGATTTTATTAATCCAGTTATGCTGAGTATAGAACAAATTAATTATTAAATGGATTATATTGCAATACAGTAAATTTACTTCAGATACAAAGTCTGACCTATGTTTTTTAACAAAACACTTTGAGAGCTTTTTTAAAAAAAAATCCAAACTTGTGACTTCTTTCATGCTATTACTGATTTTAGAGGTGGGTCGGCCCGGATCGGGCAAACTGATAGCAGCTGCGAGAGGCTCTGCCCACCAGCCCAGACGCTTCTGTGGATGTGAGCGCACTTGAACCGGTAGTAAAAAACATTGGGAACCCACCACTGCTTAGGTTGACTTATATTTGATGGTCTGAGGAAGAGCTTACTCTTGAAATCTTAAGACAGGTAGAAGAGGAAAGATGTCCAGCACTTGATCTTAATTTTTTAATCTATGAAATTAAAGGAATGGGAACTATATAGAAAACTCGTTTATAAAATCACATCACAGAGTTGAAAAATGGGCATGTGTGATTTTAAAAACAAATGAGTTTCCTGTAAAGTTCTGATTCATTTAACTTCATTTCGGCTTTCGAGAAAGTTTATTTTTCAATAACATTTGGAGGAAGGTAATGGTACAAATGATATTGCAAATTTAATTGGAGACTAAATGCAGAATTTGCCATTAATTTCTCCTGAAAGGGGAAATTTGTAAATATATAAAACAATTTAGTATCAAAAGCACTAATCACTTTAAATGAATTCTAGTCCATATGACAACATTGCACAGCATTCTAGGAACTTCTTGGTGTAGAGAACTCTCAGAATTTCTCATCATTTTTGTGAGATAACAGGTGAGATTCTCAACAAGTGAAACCATAATCTTTCTAGCTTTTAAAAGAAGTTATTGAATTTTTTTGGGAAAACCCTATAGAGAGCAAATAAATCAAAAAGAAAAAAACTGGAAGAAAGCAAAATAAAAAGAAAATGACTTCCAACTTTCTTTAGTATAGACATAGATAAAAATGCATCAAATTCTAAAGTTAATAACCTACCTTATTTTTATAATTCCATATAACTTTAGTCATCAAATCCCAAAGTCAGAATTTCATTTCTCTCAGTTCCAAAATTGGTTTCAAGCAGAGATAAAACTAGTCAAAAGTTTCTCTTTAATCAGAATGTAAATTTCACCATCTCCGACATAGTCTGACATGTTCATCTTCAGTTTCCATCTTCAGTAAATTAGGACATCTTTGAAATAATGTGATCATTTGTATCCATTTCCACATCAGATTCAGTTTTACCATTTTCAAAATCATAATTCTTATCAAATTTGAATCTCTTCATTACCTGAGCATAAGAAAATCAATGTATACTATATAACCTAATCCCAAATCTCTTGTTTTAACTTAAGATCTCCTTGAGAGAAATACACTAGCATAAGTTAACCATTTTTATTTAATTATTGTTTTATCTTTTTTTTAAAAAAAAGCATGAAGTCATTAGCAAATGCCTTTAATTTATGTTGCTTAATCTTTATTTCTTTCAGTTTTCATCTTATATCTCTATTCAATATTTCAAAAATTAAGATAAACAGGAGAGGAGACATCCCTGTCTTGTCCATTTCTGTATCTCACAGGTTTTTGTTAGTTAGATCTTTATTGACAATTTGTGCTTTTTATGAAGTGTAAATCAGTCTTACTTAATCTGAGGGAAAAGAATAGTTAAGAAATATGAAGTATAAAATACATTCTCTCCAAAATCCATACAGGTAGTCTTTGACTTAAAACTACAATAGAACCTGGAATTACAATCATAGGTTCTGGTCATAAATTGAGGCACCATGTGACTGGTCTCAATTTTACTACATTTTTACAATGGTCATAAAATGAATCACTACAGTGATTAAGCAAATTGTATGATTGTTAAGCAAGTCCAGCATATCCTATAGATATTTTTTGGCAGAAAAGAGCAAAAACTGTTGCAAATTACAATTGGAACCCTGGATACTCCAACCAGTCATAAATACAAATTGGTTGCCAAGTGCCTAAAATGCAGTTGTGTGATACTAAATGTTTCTGTGTGGCAATTGTAATTTCAAGACCAGGTTGTAAATAGATTTTTTTGAAGCTTGTCCTTTTGAGTTCACTATTATGTTGTATAAAGTAATACATGAAAACTGTCCTTGCATCCCAAATTCTTACACCTGTACCTTCATACAACTATTTGTCTAATTCCCTAAACATTTTCTGAAAAAAAAAATTCTGGTGTAATTCTTTCTGCAGGTTGTTCTAATGATCCCCTCCTCCCTTGCCCTGTTTTGGCCACTTTTCTGGTAATTGTCAGACCTATTTGTCTGTTTAATTCTATTCCGATATTTTCAAAAGCACTGTCACAAAAATTTAACCTTTCAAAATTACTGTACCCTTTATCTCTTAAATTTTCTTATAACTAATTCTTATTAAGCTGTTTGTTGAACATTTAAACCTCTTAAAGCCTTTTTCCTCTCCTTTAATCCAGAAAGACAGTTGATTCACCCAGTATATTTCTTTTATCCTTCTGTTCAGAAAATCCCTCTTTAGTTTTTTTTAGTTGTAAATTGATTATATCCAATAGTGATTAAGAAAGTGAGGTTTTTGCCAATCTTTCATAGGCTGCATATTGGCTGTGAGTTTGATTGAAATCCCTCCAGCGACTCAATTTACGAGTTGACTGCAAAACTTCAGTTCCTGCAGATTCCTCGCAAGGAGCAGCTATTCGGAGTACAAATGGGTGATCTCATCTCTCTACTTGTCTGGAGAGAGTGGACTGGTTAGAATTCACCATAATTTCTACCGTAATGCTGTCCCCACACATTCAGGAACATGTAGTCCACCATAGATCCTCACTTGGGAGCCAAAAAAAGTTATTTGTGACATTATCTCATGAAGGATTCTCAGCAGGTGGCAGCATCTGACCAATCTTGACTGATCTCAGAAAAGTTAAGCAGGATCAAAATAAAGTTACATTTTGTTTATATATCGAATTTGGACATTGCCCATCTCACTCAAGAGTGATGCTGATGGGCAACAATTTGGAAATCCCAGGACTGAGAGCTGGACCAGCAAGTAAGTAAGGCTGTGCGATTCTCTGTCTTTATTGGAAGAAGGCAATACCAAACTTCGAAATTATTTAGACAGCTCCATGTAGTCATCAGGAGTCAAGCTTCGTCAAGCAATATAATTTTATTACTGACAAATGTCCTTGATGGTCTCAATGGCTGATAAACACAGTCAAGCCATTAGCAGAATATTCTTTAAGCATCACATTTTTATTATCTAGAGCAGGGCTGTCAAACTTGTGGCCCATGGGCCAGATGCGTCACATGCTGGCCACATCTGGCTTAGCGGGGGGGGAAGTCCCAATACGTCACGTGATGCCACGGGTTTGACACCCCTGATCTAGAGGTAGAATAAGTAGATCAGTAACTGGCAGAACTTTTTAGTCATTTAATTGTCTTTCATGCCCAATAGTTAGCAGCAGTGCTAGGTTCTAAATAATGAGACAAAAAGGGGGAAAATCTTGTATTCTCAACAATTATTCTTTCTGGCAGTTGTGATGGGTTGATGAGTAGCATCAACACAATTTATAAGTAATTGGTTGGAACATCCGGAAATTGCACCTGCCTAGTTAGCAGCTGCTAACTTGTATCTGCTCTGCATCTGGTAATGGCTCACCCTTATTGCTAACCATAAAAAGTTCCTTCTGTTGTCATTTATGATGATGGCCAAGTATTGTTCTCTCTATCATAGCATCGCCTCAATTTTTTTAATGGGATTTTTTTCCTCCAGTTTGCTGATTTCTTTTTTTCTTTTTTTTCTGCTTAGAGAAGAGAGAAAAGTTGCATTGGATAACATTAGTGCAATATAGCAAGAAAAACTGGGTGGTGTTTTTTTCCCCACTCAGAAACTATTTAGGGTTTACAGTATGTAAGTTCTAAATATTAGGAAAACTACCAATATTTTGCTATTATTTTCCAATTTCTGCTTTAGGGAAACCTGCTTTGTCTCATGCTTTTTATTATTAAAAAGAATGGATGAGAATTTTGGGCATAGGTACTTCATTAACTACATAGCAGTTTTATTTGAACATTGTGCAAAGCTTAGTGTGTAAGAAGAGAACTGTTGGCCTAAAAAGGAAAATAAAATGGTATGTGGTAGAAAGAATGGGGAAGATGGTAAAGTACAGCCTTGTTTAGTTTAACTTAAGTTTATGAACATAATGACTGTGGCACACAAGCTAAAGAGATGCAATAATGCCTTAGAGTGAAATGATGGAGTGTCTGGCCATCATTATAATCATTCCTTCCAATTTTCCTTCCTGGCTTTTAATCTTTTGCTATTATGCTTCTTGGTATAGTTGCTTTTAAACTGTTTCAAGGATTATGTTGTTGCTTGTCACTTCTGAACACTTTAGTCTATGCATATGTTTTTTACTATTTAAAAGCAACTTTAGCTTCTATCTGGAAAGGAAGCATGTAATAAAATCCATATGTCACACAAATGCACACCCACACCCACACATGCCACTAAAAACGCTAGAAGGGTTTTCATTGCACCTGTTTGGACTAACCAATTTTATTAAATGACCTAAGCGTTTGTGAGCAAGAGCGCTTCATTAGATGCATGGTGGTTTTGGCTAGTACTGTGTTTATCAACCTTAGCAACTTTTAAGAAGTGTGGACTTCAATTTCTAACCAGCATATCGCAGGAAGTTGAAATCCACACATGGGAATCGGTCCATACATGTTAAATTTGCCTGTGTCGAGACACATTGCTATAGCCTAACATGATTCTCCTACAATGTCTACAAAAACATAGAAGCCTATTGAAAAAGAGCTAAGGGGAATAGAAGGCCTGTCTTCTGCCCTGTTCTATTTCCAATGGATATCAGCCTGAATTATGGGGCACCTGAACTATACATTCTTTCTGGGACAAGCTCGGTACGTATAAAGCAAAATAATAATAATAATAATAATAATAATAATAATAATAATAATAATAATAATAACAACAACAACAACAACAACAACAATTAACTCACTCTCTGAAAACTGCAATGTGAGGAATTGAATACACATGCAACTCCAATCACAGTAACAGGTTTTGTATGTACTTGATATAGATACGAATATAATACGGATACATACAATGGATGTAAAAGATGCATGAATCAGAACACCCCAGGTGCATTAATATCTACTTCCACACAAGCAATCCCCCACTCTCAGAAGAAAAGCCAAGTTTTAGATATTTTTTGAAAAAAGCCTAGCACTGATCTCATCTCCATTGTGCTGGCTGGGGAACTTGTGGGAGTTGAAGTCCACCCATCTTAAAATTGCCAAAGTTGAGAAACATTAAGCTACAGTATTATGCTCGCTTGTCAGTCAGGACCCTGTGCTGAGCCCGTGTGGACAGCTTCACCTTCTAGAGACAACTTGATTACTACAATCATAAGTCTCCTTAATGTTTGTCCTCAGAGAAACCCACCGACTGTTTCTTAGAGAAGTCTGTTTCACTGAGATTTTAGCACAGAATTCTGTTCTTTGGAATCAGACCTTGGGGGTAGTTTCCTGAATGATAACCAACCCAGGATTTCTGATGCCAACCTATTTTTCAATTATGTGGTGACTAACTGAAAACGCGAAAACAAGAAAAACAGCAACAAAACCAGCTTTCTCAGTGTGGAGGCCTCCCACACTTGGATAGACAATCTTTGCACAAGCAACAACTGGTCATATGGAGAGTCCCTTTCACACTTCAAGAGAACTTTTTCATCACAGGCAGATATTTTCGAGCAGGTTGCCTCGTGTGATTCATCCTGTGGTGAGATGAACAGAGTTTTTTCTTTAATGCCAGTTATTATGGTAATCTAGATCTCGCTTTTCCACAATTGCAAGTTTTGCCACAGCTTCCAGCCTATGAGTTATTACAATCCCGCTTTTGCCCTTGTGCCACAAGCAAAAAAGTAGGAGAAAATGGTAATCAGTATCAATGGCCTCTCATTTTTCTTTTGATGAAAATATTTCTGGCTTGTCTTCGTAAAAGGTATCTAGCTGGGAAAGTAGACAGGTTGTGATGCATTTAATGGAGAAGGAGAATATGCAAGCTGGCTTGAGAGAGAGTGTTTCTTTCAGACCACATTGTAAGGCCCATTAAATGCTTGTGCACTTTGAGGGATTGATCTTATTAATTGTGTAGCTGGGATTAAAAAAAAAGTTTTGCCCAGTTATTTTGCACATGAAAGAGCAGCTGGTACCCAGAGAGCCAGGGGTAGCCATTCATTGGCCACTGGCTTTCCATCCCTCTGACTGAGAGCACTTGTCCCTGGCTTTCTTTGATCAGCTATGCTGAGGAATAATGCTAAATAGAAAGGAGAACAAAAGGAGCAGCTTGGAGAGGCTCCCATTTGTAATTCAAAAAGCAGGCTTGGAAATTCGCATTCCTGGTTCTTCCAACCCTGTTGGGGAGGGGGAGGGGGTCAGAAAAGGACGTGAACAGGATTTCACCATCTCTAATGATGGCTGAATCCACAAACATAAGGAGAGTGGCTGGCAAGAAACTACCCCACACATTCACTACTCCTCCTGCCTTAAATACAAGATTGACAGATGCTTCCTGTTTTGGCAAAGTGGGACCTGAGTTCTGAAACTCTGTAAATGAAGAGAACTAAGCAGGGTAGTTAGTGGAAGTAGGAAGTAGGTTAATCTATCCTCCACTGTGGGGTCCCACTGAATCCGAGTTTGGCAATCACCTTGCTTCCAAAAAGAAAGGAAAAGCATAGAGTCTTGCACCGAGTCTGTTCAGTGGTAGGTGACTTACAAGGCATAGACAGAGGCAGTCCTCTTGCCCCCAACTGAGCTGCTTCCCTGCCAATTTTAAAAGAACAACCCTGAAGGCAATTTCATCATTCTTATCCCAGTGACATGAACCTGCTTGTAAAGCAGCAGCCTAAGCTAGGACTTGCAAAGGGAATGAAAACTGATCCATGCTCTAAAAGCATACACGCTCTCTCTCTGTGTGTCTTTCTCTTTCTCTCTCTCTCTCTCTCTCTCTCTCACACACACACACACACACACACACACACACACACACACACACACGGTGGGGATGAGTTCATACTGTACTTGTCACATGGTGGCTTGATTTTTGTCTGTGGATGGTTTGGATGGACAGGATTGTTCAAGCTATGGCATAACCGACAGTATTTTTATACTGTTGAGAGCTTTTAGCAGTGGAACAGTTTCTACTAAACTACTTACTCCTATGTGTCTAAAAGCTGCCTTGAAGTGTGAGAAATCCATCATGCCTTCATTCCCCCTGGACTGGCCTAATATTGGGATGGGTTCTGAAACAATAAGTTTCTGTTTCCTAGTGCTTCAGAATCCCTTCTTCCATCTCACTGCTACATCTTTTCTAAACAAGGCATATTTAAACAGCATATTTATTTTATTTTATATATTTTTATTATTATTTTATTTTATTATTTTAATTTTATTTTATTCTATTTTATTATTTTAGCACACCCAGCCATACACACATATTTGGATGACTTTTCATATGTAGGTTTCACAATGTATCATTGTATGCGTACGATCCCACACGGGTTAGTTGCTCTTGCGTAACCTAGCTGGCAGGCTCACTGTGGCACTAACTCTATTAGGATTTATAAATGAGCTCTTCTAACAGCAAAACTGGAATTTAAATAATCATTTTTAGGTGTCAATTTTTGTTTTCTTGCCAGGGAAACTCTTAGGACATTAACTGACTACGTTCAGTCCATTCATACATTCCCTGCTGCATTCATTTTGGATTTCTCTCCCCACACAATGTGCTCAGCTCTAACATACCTGTTCAGCTTCATTCATCAGTAATATAAAACTATTCATTAGGTTCAAAGAACAAAGTACTGCCTTAATATCTCTGTTGGCTTCTAGCTAAGGAGGCGGCCACCTAAATCCTATAGACCTAGGGGTCGACTCAGCTAATTGCTTCTACTCCCATACTAGCAGATCCAATCCTTCCCTGGTAGGCACTTTGCCAAATGCATGCAAAGATTTTCTTTCCAAATTACTGCAATCACTAGAATCATTGCTTGGCCATGACTGTAATTGCTCATTCCATGTTACAGGTTTTTTTTAGGCACCTAGGAATAACTAGAACAAACCTGTGTGGGTACAAATTGGCTGTGGTTCCTTTGCTTTTCATCATGCTTTCTGGGTGATTCAGTCCCTCCATGGGAAGGAGGGATTGGGAGAGCCCTTGTGGGGCCACTGTGAGGATTGTTGATTAAAGTTAGTTGGATCCATTTATATTGTCAGTGCTGGTCTTGGACAAATGAATGGAACTGAGTCTTGTCCAGTTACCTGGGCTGAGTTTGATTTGGCTACTCCTAATGAAGTGGACAGGATCCTTGGGTGGTTGAGTTCTGCTCTCAGTGGCCAATCTATTTCCTTCCTGCTTAGTCAAAGCCTCCTAGGAGGTAACATGTAGCTCGGTCCACGTAGTGGTAAATGCTTCTTTGCAGCAGGGAGCAGTTGTGTGTGCTCGGATGGAGGTGGTAGTCTGTTCCCTTCTCAAGAGATCATTCCTCAACCTGGAAATATTGAACATTTTTCATCCAGTCTGCAACTTTTCTTCTTGGCCCTAATTGATCTCAGACTTTCTATGCCATTGATCATGGCATTCTTCTGGCCCTGATAGGGTTTTTTGGGTGGGACAGATAATGTTTAGCTCTAGGCTCTGCTTTGTGGGGAGCCACAGAGCTCCCCTCTCTCCACTCCTATTTTAATATTTACATGAAACCACTGGATGAGGTGATATGTTGGCACAGGGTCAAGAATCAGTATGATGATAATACTCAGTTGCACATCTCTGCCCTGGGCCATCAAAGTTATTCTGTGGAGGTACTTTCCCTGTGCCTGGAAGTAATACAGGTCTGGATAGGAAGAACCAGCTTCAATTCAACCTTGAAAAGACCAAGTAGTTGTGAGGTTTGGGGCCACCTGTATCTCATAGTTTGCCATATTTAACTCTGACTGACATTACACCCCTCCACCCCCACCCCCCAATCAGAGTTGGTGCACAATCTGGGTGTTCTCCTGGAGTCTGGGCTCCTGTCTAAAGAGCTTTGCAAATGCATTTTTAGTTGTACCTTTTCTTAGATCGAAAGGCATTACTCACATTTGTTCATGCCTCAGTCACCTCCCAATTGAACTACTGCAACCAGCATGGAGCTGCCCTTGAAGATCCTTTGGAGGCTGCAGTTGGTCCACAATGTAGTGGCACAGGCAGTAGTGAGTGTATTACAGTACACCTATGTAATACTACTGCTAAGTGAGCTACATGGGTTCCCAGTGGGCTCCCAAGAGCAATTCAGGGTGCTGGTCATCACCTTTAAGCCCTTCATAGCATGGGGCCAATTTACTTGTGGAAATATCTACTCTAATGGTTTCTGCCTACCACATTAGATCTGACAGTAAGCATACGCTCTGAATCCCCTCAGTGAAATAGTCTTGTCTGGTAGAGTCTCAGAAATGTGCCTTCTCTGTTGTTGTTGTTGTTAGTTGCAAAGTCGTGTCCAACCCATCGCGGCCTCATGGACAATGTTCCTCCAGGCCTTCCTGTCCTCTACCATCCTCTGGAGTCCATTTAAGCTCACGCCTACTGCTTCAGTGACTCCATCCAGCCACCTCATTCTCTGTCGTCCCCTTCTTCATTTGCCCTCAATCTTTCCCAGCACTAGGCTCTTCTCCAGTGAGTCCCTCCTTCTCCTTAGGTGGCCAAAGTATTTGAGTTTCATCTTCAGGATCTGGCCTTCTAAAGAGCAGTCAGGGTTGATCTCCTCTAGGACTGGCCTGTTTGATCGTCTTGCAGTCCAAGGGACTTGCTCTGTTGCAGCACCTGCCTTTGGAACAGATATGGATAGACTTGACTTTGTTGGCCTTCATGAAATCAGTGACGATGGGCCCAGGATGTAGATTGAGTTCGCATGACAGGGTTGATGAATGGAAGTTTTATTGCAATTTCAATATTGTTTTTTATGGTTTTCTTCTTCTTTGCAGGTTGCAAGGTTTATAAATCATGAATTATGGTGTAGTGTGACATATGAACCAAGCTGCTGTGTTGTTTTTGTATTAGCAAAGTATGGTCAAAATAAATACAAGTAGTCCTTGTTAAGCAACCATAATTGGGACTGGCAACTGGGTCATTAAGTAAAGTCTTTTCAAAGCGAAACTGCAACTGTGCTTATCATCTTATTTCAGCTTTCCTTTGCTTTACAGGCCTGCAAAGGTTATGAATGTTAGGACTTTGTAAAGTTACTTTTTCATTACCATCGAAATTGTGAACAGTCACTAAAGGATTGCTTGCATGATGGCTTACATGATGTAAGATCCCCAGGGAGGTTCATGAGAAGCTTATGTTGCTACAGGGGCTGCTACCCCTGGTGCCTTAAAAGTTGCTCTGTCCTCTACCACCTTCCTCTCATTGCCAATCCAGCATAGAAATAAGATTGGGGAGGAGAAAATCATGCCAGTTGGCATCTCCGAAAGAATTAAGTTTGAAAGCTCCCTGTCCTTCCATCACAAAAGATGCTACAGTAATGCTCTTTTGGCTGGGCCTCTCACTAGGGGTGACATTTCCTGTTCTTTGTTTTCACTACAGGGCCAACAGTACATAAGGGGGACCAGAACTGACCATGTGATGATTTAGCAGCTTCAACAGGGCCATGCTCAGTCACCTTGAGATTGCCTCATCTCCACAATTTGACTGTCTTGCTCTTGGTCTATTTGTACCAATCATTCCTGTCTTTGCTTTGGTGTAGAAACCTGCAAGGCTTCCTGCCAAGAAACCTTCCCTCCAGAGATGGTGTCTGTTACAGAGACATCTTCTTTAAAGCAGAGAAAGGACTTGGCTTAACTGAGCACTTTTGCTTTGAAGCGACCTTTTGCCTGCTTATTAAAACTCTGTTGGTCACTTTTTGCCTTATGTTTCCAAATCAGTCAAGTGATTTGGAAGTCTGGAATCCTCTCTTGCACTGTGACCCCCCCCCCCCAGTGCCATCTTCACCAACTGATTGCCAATGCTATTTGATTGCATTAGCAGTTATTTGACACTTATTTATCTTTCCCACTGGATATATGTTCTGAGCACAACAGTATGACCTGCTCCACTAATAACAGCAGTAATGGAACAATTTTCTCTCTCTAATGCTGGGTGATCCAGTGTCATTATCATGCTTCAGGACCAGAACTGCCAACTTTTAAAGTATCAGAATGCTAAATGCCAAACTTCTTGAGAAAAAACTAGTTTCTGATTTACCATTCTATTGACATAAGCCTTTGGAGTCAGTGGTAAGGAGGTCACCTCCATAGATTCTAGGTGATTTGCAACAGTTTGACAAAGACTCTTGATTTCCAATTGTTTAATAACAGCAGCAAACAGAGAGAGGGAAATTCCTCATCTCTTTTTACAAGTGGAATTAACAACAGGATGGATTTTTGTGGGGAAGGGTTGAAAGCGCCATTTAATTTTGATGCTGAAGACAACTGTCTGAGTGCAACATATATTTATTCTAATTTGTGTTTCATACCAGGCTCCATTGGGTGGATTTCTAGTTTCCACTTTTAAGAGTCCAGTCTTGCTTTAGTGACAAAGTTGAAAAAGATTATTACACAATTCTTTGGAATTCATGAAAAATTGACATTTTAAATATTGTCTTTGATAATATCAAGGAGGAAAAAAAGCCCTTCATCTTCTAACAGATGCTGGAGCTTGGATATTTTCCTGACTAATAATTTTACTGGCTCATGTTATCTATAGATTGTATTAGAATTAATATCATGAAAGAGTTTTTTGAATAGCAGCAAAGTTTGCCTTTCCTTTATGAATATTCCTGGAGTAGTACAAGAAGCTTAAATAACTTTTTAATGGTTTAAAATGAATTGTGTCTAAATGTTTTAGAGTGGGTTTACCATAATGGGAAAGCTGTTTGACAATAGTGAGAGTACACCAAGGAGGTTCTCATCTGGAATGCAAATTGTTTAAAGTACATTTTGAACAGATTGAATCTCCTAATTCTTGCTCCTTTTTTGTGGAGTTCTATAAGCCACTTGGTTTTGTTACTGTGAGAACTATCACCAAATATTGATTCCAAGTGTAATAGATTTATAGCTCACCCCACTCTTATTTTATAAGGCAATGAGTAGGACATTAATATGTGCTAGAACAGTCCTGCCGCATTTGCAGAGGTTGGGATCATTCTAACCAGTGGTGGGATTCAAAAAAAAATTACTACTGGTTTTGTGAGCATGGCTTGGTGGGCATGACATGGCTTGTGGGCATGGCAGGGGAAGGATACTGTAAAATCTCCATTCCCTCCCCATTTCCTCCTGATCAGCTGGGACTCGGGAGGCAGAGAATAGATGGCGGTGGGGCCAGTCAAAGGTGGTATTCACCGGTTCTCTGAACTACTCAAAATTTTCACTACCGGTTCTCCAGAACTGCTGAGTATCTGCTGAATACCACCTCTGATTCTAACCCGTGAAACTGTAGGGTTTTGTCCCACAATCTTATCCTGATGGCAATCTCTTCCAAATTCTACTTTAAACAGGATATAGAGAAATTAGATCACATGCTTGTTTAAAGGAAGACGTAGCACACACAAATAAGTGTGTTTCTAAGTTGTAGAGTTCCACAAGAAAGATGAAGGGAGCAGCATGTGGGAGGGGGCATATACATTTTAGCTATAATCAGGATTTTCCAAGAATTTTCCATTTTGAGTTAGCTGGAGTAGTGAACAATCTGAGACCACAAGAAATCAGTAGGCCAAACCTTAGAAGTAGTTTCATTAAAACTAAATGAAATGAAATCACATTGCCCCACCACCACCACATCTTTCTACTTTGGGGAATGCAACACCTGACATGCCATTCAAAATCTGTGTGAGGCCTTTGGCCTCCTGACCTAAAGGAACTTGGAGTCTGCTTAGAGAAAGTGAATTTATTTATTTCTACCTACCCCCCCACTTGTGATGCAACCTGATGGTAGGAGCTGCTGATATCTCTGCCTCCCTTATAGTTCAATTTTCCTGCATTCTTTGTCTAATCTTAACCTCCTCACATCCTTAGCTCAGATCCCAAGATGCCTTTAGAAAAATAAGAGTTGTCTGAGGGCAATTTTCCTCTTTCTTGGTCTCCTTGATGGTACTAGATTCTTTCAACACCCTTCCAGGATGGGTCCTAAATCCAGGGTATAATTAATTGATGGCCATTCTTCTTCTGAATGGCGGTGTCTAACTTGTTTGTTTTCACTCCTTAGACTAGGAGGAGGGGGTAAATTCCTCACTGTATCCTTGGGATCCATTGATAGTTCCTGCTTGCCGTCTGGCTTGCCTGCCTGTTTCATTGGGGTTTGGCAAGAAAATAACTTGGCCTGGCGATTAATGGTTGAGACAGGAGTTTTAAAGTATTTAAGGGAGACCTTCCATAATTTGCCTTCAGCTTTGCTCTGTGAAAGTGCAGAGAGCCATGTGGCCAAAACACCCAAACCAGTGCCAGGTTTTTGTTTTGTTTTGTTTTTGCCATTGTTTTGTCCTATTATAGTTGGATGTCAACGTTCCATTGCAAACTAAGGTATTTATAGCAAGGCAGTTCCCCTTAGCACAATGTTTTCATACTTGGCAATTTTAAGATGTGTCGACTTCAACTCCCAAAATTCCACAGCCACCATATAGAATTTGGCAGAACTCCACCCCCACCCCCTATTGTGAAACTGGTTCACCTTAAATTGTTTGATTTTGTTGCAAAGGACTAACACAGCTACCACACTGGACTCCTTCATTTTCTTTTTGTTTGCTAGGTTGCTGGTACAATAATTGTTGATTTCTAAGCGTGGTGGAAATTGAATAGAATGAGTGAAAGTAAGCCCTGTTGAAGTGACATGTTACAAAGGGTGGGCAGGCATGGGCTCATACTTTTTAAAAGCCACCATATAGATACACAAACATGTACAGAAGCAAAACAAAACCACAGACCTACAATTCCAGCAACCTACATCTATAGGGGTTGCACCATAAATAACACAAATGAAAAGACAATCTGTTACATTTTATTTGTCCAAACATTTTTTAGACACTTTTTTGCAAGCTTGCCAGCATGCCTAGATCCATCATGTATCCAACAAAATATTTTTAAATGTTTGCTCTGCTCTGAGGATAAAAAGGAGTAGAGGGAGGCACAGTATACTCTGTCTCCCTTGCTGTCATGGAAAAATGCCAAGAAATTCACATTTTCAACATATTGTTACTGTTGTGAAGAAACACCTGTGGAGTATGCTTGTACAATGCTTAAACAAGCGGTAAACTATGTGTGCATGGCTGCTGTGGCCTCATTATTATTGTTTATTTCTTTAAAATAATAAAACCTAAATATGCAATAATGCATTTTATTCCTTGTTGCCCCTATTGAACATTACCATCTTACCAATTTATCGTTCAGAAAGGCCATTTGAAAAGTTTTCTCTGCTGATAAAGAAAATCAGTTGGCATTTCTCGGGAATAGAGCATATGGCTGCAATACCTGATGAAATGTTTCTTTTTGTTTTCTAATATAGCCTTTAACAGGATGGAATTTATTGGTGTTGAGGTACAATCACAGAATGCGGTACCACAGAATGCTACACTGCCAAGCTTGGTAAAACTAAGTAGGGTGTAGCTTGGTTAGCAGTTGGATGGGAACTCCACGACTATAGACTACTCGACTGAGAAGTAAAAAGAGTCATTCCATAAGAAGACATTGGTAAACCACTTATATACTGTTGTGAAGATGACTGCACAGGCATATCTATGAAATCAAACTCTATTTGGGGAGACTTTAAGTCAACAACTGGAAGACATCAGATTGGAGAACGCTAAACTCTTATATAATATCTGATACATTCTGTTTTCAATGCTTTTTTCAAGTACTACATGAACAGTTGGGTGTTTCAAATTCCTCCTCCTCCTCCTCCTCCTCCTCCTCCTCCTCCTCCTCCTCCTCCTCTTCCTCCTCCTCCAATAATAATGCATTGCATTAAGCCAATGGCATGTAATAGTTAAAGCCTTGGATTAGAACCCAGGAAATCCAGCTTCAAGTCCAGCTTTATACATGAAGGAAGCTCCCTGGGTGATTTTGGTACAGTTACTTGTTTTATACAATTGTGTAAAAAATGGAAGATAATTAATGTAGCAAATAACCATTGCACAAATATATAAATAAAAATGTTTAAATGCAAGAGAAGAGAAAAGGTTGCTTCAAATTTTAAAGCTACAGTGTCTGACCTATGGTGGATTTAACTACTGTATGTCTACATATGATATTGTAGAATGAATTGGCTTTCAACGTTCATTTTCTAAAAATTATATCTATCATTTCTCTCTCTCTTTTTCTCTCATATCTATCTGTCTGTATGTCTACATCTATCTATCATCTATCTATCTAGATTGTTGGAATGTAGATTTAAAAACGTTTAACAACTGTGAGTAATAGGAATATTGATGACACATTGCCATTATGTAAATGACAAACATAGTGCTGGTATTATGGCATTTGGAACTTTTCATAGATACATGCACCTGCAATGAGTGTTGCTGTGGGAAAGCTAGAGGCATTGCCCTTTTAAGAAAGACTAGTCTAAGAGCAGCCCTTGTGGTTTCTCATGGATACAAAAATGTACACAAGCAAGATGTGCTGCAAAAGTTGGTGTGAAAAGGAAAAAAGATGAATGAGATGGAAGGCAAATACAGAATCCAGCCCTTAGCTGCTGTGACTTTGGATCCAGACAGTCAACTACTGGGGCTGGACCAGCTGTTGGAGACTGGAGAAATAAGGGACCATGTGGGTACTAGTAAGGTTGCTGTCCAGCATAGTTTTACTGTTTCTGCTTATCTGTATTTATCACTCAGACAGATTCTTGAGCTCAGGCTTCTTCAGTTGAGGCCAGCCCTGTGACACAACAATGGGTTGAACGAGACCTTCTCTGGAAAAACGGCCTTGATTCCAAGAACAGATTGAGAGTTGACCTAATCAATAGCTTCACGGGTTAGAAAGAAGAAGTTAGATTTTAGGATGATCAGATGCTATTTGGATCAGGCCAGGCACATGGTCCATCAAATGCAGAGGTATACAATTTGAGACTCAAGGCCATGAACATCCCCAGAAAGCCTCAGGTGTGGTTTTCACATCCTTTCCAAAAGATGTCATGTTTTATTTTTTAATATAATGGAAAAGCAAAATCACCAACTAATTAAATGTAATTAATTTAATGTAATATTAATTTAATGAAAATATTTTTCAGGCCCCTTTCACTTTTTTTTGTCCAGACTTTCTTTTCACCCCCATGCCTCTAAATTTATGCATTAGTCCCGGGTTATTTGCTGCATGTTTTTTGGCTCCTTCAGAACATGTTCCAGTGCTTCATCACACACAACTTTTCTGCTCTTCCCCTCACCCAGGAGTCATCTCTGCCCCCAAGGCCTCCCCAGTGATCCATAGTCCCAGGATCAAGCCTAATGCCTTCCGTCTGATATAAAACACGAGGGACTGTTACTGGCTCTACATTCACAACTATGCCAAGCAACTGAGTTTGCCTAAACAACTGCCGTGCAAAGCATTAACCAACATATCTAAGAAGGAGAGATGACAAATCATGACATGCAAGAAACTTTGTGGCATGTGGATTCACTGCCACATTTTGAATGGCTTATGATAAATTTCACACATATATTTGCTAAAGATAAATTGTGTGCTGAATGCAGGTAGATTTCAAAGGAGTAGCTGACAAAATTGTTTTGAGAAGCATAAGCAACATTACTACAAGGTGAGTTCCTGGGTTGTCCTTCAGATGCCAAACTGTTCTGCTAATAGCCGTTGGTGGTGTGCAGACTTCTACCAGCTATCTCCACTCCGGGAATCATAGCAATCAATTCATACTGCTCTGAATTACAGAAATTCAAATCCAATACATCTTTAGGGCAGCAGATGAGGAAAGGCTTCATGCTTTACAATATAGACTAGCTGAGCATCCGCCTCTCCAAAACTGCTGGGGAAGAGTTCAGTTTGTAACTCATCACAACATCTTTAGAATCAAACTGAGATATATGGACCCGAAGGGCAGTTTTCTATGTACCTTAATGGCTGAAATCTCACATAATCTATTTGCTTTATTTTTATGTCTTCAGTAGAAATTAATTCTGCTTGTCTGCAGAACAGACTGCTCATGCTTGTGTTATACGTATTAGATTAGGGGTTCCTATATATTTTTTGCCATTACACCTCCCTGTAGGGTAATCTTTAATGTATATAATAATCATTGGCTACAATGAAATCCTTACAAATTTACACGACAATGCACATGAAAAGAATTTTAAAAAATTGCCAATACTGTGGTTCCCACATAGACAATTATGATATTGCAGCCTTGAGATACTGTGTAGAGTTTTCAGGAGCCTGATAGCACCTTTTCCAACTAGCAAATCGTATTAAATGGCGTAAGTTTTCATGAGATGGTATCAAGCTCTTCCTGATTTCTGCCACCAACTAACATTTCTCTCCTATAATGTGCAGTTTTATTACTGTACTCCCAAAAATATTGTTTTTGGATGGGAAAAATGTAGAAAACAGCACAATGATTAAGGGACTTTCATTGTATTAAGTTTGGGGAGTATAGCTTAAGAGGAAAAGGTGAATGGGACATTGATAATGATGTATTATATTATATTGTGATGTGAATGCATATTTTTTTCTTTCAGAATAGTAAACCATCCAAGTAAGCTGACAATAGGAGAAGAAAGACAAAACAAAATATCTCACACAATGTAAACTATTGGATTTGCTAGTGAAAGATGCTATGAACTCAAAAGCTTTAAGTTTAACAAAACATACCGTAATCATTTCTTAAAAACAGCACTTTCATTCAATATTTTCAAATGTTTGAATTTTTCTGATACACTTAATTCAAGAATTTGAAAGCAGGGAATGTGTGTGTGTGTGTGTGTGTGTGTGTATTAAAAATCAGTGGGGAATCATTGAACAAGTTATGGCTTAATTTGCATGTTTGTAAAAGTTATACTTTTGCATTGTATATAGATCTGTTCATTGTGGCTTCTTCATGGTTCTAAGAATCTGTGGCTTAATGGAATATGAAAATTCCACACATTAACTCCAGCCACCTTTGCTGAAAAATAAAAAAAGATATATGAATTCTCACGTCATGTTGGTGATCCTTCCATGGGTCCTTGAAGAACCACTCAAGCAGGGTCCCAATGTTGGGCCAGAGAGGCTTTGGGGTGGATCCAACTGAATTCTTCCTGTCTTGTCCTGTGTGAAACTACCCGAGGTATTTTTTTTTCTGGGGGTTTCTATCAAGTTCTCCCCATTACTACAGAACAGACACTGCCTTTCTTGCTGTGACTCACAAGAGACACATGACACGGGACCCTTTTGCCAAGAGGTTCTTTGTGGACAACCAGGAGCATCCTATCTCAGCAGGGCTCTGGAGATGGTTCCTGCTGATCCAAACACGAACCGTTTTTTGTCAGCTGATCTTTATGCATATCTGTACATACCTTGTACATATAAAGAACAATTGCTGGTTTGGAGTGGCCCAACAACCCTTGTTGACCAAAATGAGCCTATCTGATAAGATTATATTTGCTAATAATAACCGATAACAAATGATTAATTATGACAATAAACAAAATCATCAAATATTATAGGTTTTCAGAAATAGTCAACATGCAAACACCATCTTCTAGAATCATCTCCTCTTGGTGTTTTTTTTTTTTTTAAGATGGCTTTTCTTGTGAAATTATCCCATTTTCACAAGGTAGAACATTGGGGAGGGCCAGTTGTTTTCCATTTCTCACCCCCACCATGTTTTTTGTCCCCCTCCCGTCCTTTCAGAGATTATTTTTGGGCAACCTCTTTGGATTTACAGCCCTTGTAAAGAAGTGCTCTTGTTTCCCTCGCAAACAGGTGAAGGAAAAGCACATTCACAGGCGGGCTGTTTGTGGCTGCTTTGGGATTCCAGGACTGAGCACTCAAGGCTGCCTTTCAACCTTGGTCTCCAGTGAGGAACTTGGAAATGCGCCACGTCGGGAGGCCTCCCCGCCGCGATTCGACAGTACCTGATTGGTCGAAGGTACTCAGGGAAGGGCCGGATTCCTCTGTGCACGCGCTGCGTTTTTGCGGCGGATCACAGCCATTCGAGCAGAGGTGCGAGGCGCCTGAGAAGTCCTCTTGCCGCGAGGCTGCTGCTTGCCCACAAGAGGAGAACCTGGCCGTGCAGAAGGGAGGCCCCACCGCGCACCAGCTTTTTCAGCAGCGAGGGCTGACGCGGCTCCTTTAAGAGCCGCAGGTCTATGGAAATGAGCCTCGCAGAGCTGCTGCCGCAGCGGAGCCGAGCCGGGCTTGCTTGGCAGGCGGCTAGACCTTAGCTAGCTGGCTGCGGCGGGAGAGCAGGCAGCGGCGGACCTGCTCGGGCTCATCGGGAGAACCCGGCGGGGGGGGAGCCCGTCGGCTCGGATTTCCCATTTGGCATGAAGCGCAATTGCTGATCGCTGGACGGACAAAACGAAAACCGGACTGCGGGCGGTGGGAGATGGGCGGCGGCGGCGGCGGCGCCCCCGGCCGGGCTGTGCTGCTACTGCTGGCGCTGGGGATCCCCCGTTCCCGCGCCGACGGCCCCGAACCGCCCCCTCTCTGCGCCCCCTTCAGGGACCCTCGGCTGCCTGAGCGGCCGCTGTCACCACGGAGCGAACCGGCCGCTTGCGCCGAGCCGCCGCCGCTATGGCTTTGCCGGGTTTCGCGTCCGGCCCGCGGCCTCTGGGCGCACCTGCTGGGGCCGCGGTGCGATGGTGCTTCGGCGGCGGCGGCGGCGGCGGCGGGCGAGGATGGAGAGCTGTTGCTGTTAAGCCACCTTCTCTTGGCCCCGGTTCCGGCCGGTCGATTCCGCAGAGGGAGAAGCCGGACTCTATGCTTGAAACCGGGCACCCACATTCCTTTGCCGCCCGCTAGCTCGCGGGGCGGCTGCCAGCTAAGGTGTGCGGTGCAAGGCGGCGGCGGCGGCAGCGAAGGCGAAAACGACGTTAGAGACAAGCGTGGGCCGTTGCATCCCCAGGGAGAATTGATACTGCCCCCACGAGCCCTGTGTCTCCGGCCGGGACGCCCGTTACGGTTGGGGCTGTCGTGCCAACTCTGCGATGAGAAGACGGAGATCTTGGTCCACTGGCTCTTGGCGGTGGGCTCTTCACAGCAGGAGATGGAGAAGTTGTGGCCCTCGGAGGGGTGTGGCTGCCAAGGTGAGGGGGGCAGCAGAAGGAAGCGGGATGTGAATACCGGCCCCCAGTTCCAGATGCCCACCTACCAAGTATCAGTGCCGGAGAACAGACCAGCAGGCACACCTGTGATCTTGCTGAGGGCCGTGGACCCTGATGAGGGGGATGCGGGCCGATTGGACTACTCCATGGATGCTCTCTTCGACAGCCGTTCCAACAGCTTCTTTGCCATTGATCCCCAGACAGGAGCCGTGACTACAGCTGAAGAGCTGGATCGAGAAACCAAAAGCACCCATGTGTTCCGGGTGACAGCGACAGACCACGGCATACCACGTCGCACAGCTCTGGCCACACTCACAATCACTGTCAGTGACACCAACGACCATGATCCTGTGTTTGAGCAGCAGGAGTATAAGGAGAGCATGCGGGAGAACCTTGAGGTTGGCTATGAAGTGTTGACAGTGAGAGCAACCGATGGTGATGCCAGCCCCAATGCCAACATCCTGTACCGCATCTTGAACGGGAATGGGGTCAACAGGATCTTTGAGATTGACCCCAAGTCTGGAGTCATCCGTACCAATGGCCTTGTGGACAGAGAAGCTGTGGAATCCTACCAGCTGATAGTGGAGGCCAATGACCAGGGCCGAGACCCAGGAGCGCGCAGCAGCACGGCCACAATTCATATTACAGTGGAGGATGACAATGACAACTCACCGCAGTTCAGTGAGAAGCGTTATGTTGTACAGGTACCGGAGAATGTGGCCTCAAATACCCACATCCTGCAGGTAAATGCCACAGACAGGGACAAAGGCAGCAATGCTATGGTGCATTATAGCATAATGAGTGGCAACACACGGGGACAATTTTACATAGATGCCCAAATAGGTAATATTGATGTAGTCAGCCAGCTTGATTATGAGATGAATAAGGAATACACTCTTCGCATTAGGGCCCAAGATGGAGGAAGGCCTCCTCTTTCCAACATCAGTGGGCTGGTGACCATCCAGGTACTGGATGTGAATGACAATGCTCCTATCTTTGTTAGCACCCCTTTCCAGTCCACAGTGTTGGAAAATGTACCTGTGGGCTATTCTGTTATTCACATCCAAGCCATTGATGCAGATTCTGGGGAGAATGCCCGACTTGAATATGCTCTGGTTGACATGAGTCCCAATTTCCCTTTTACTATCAATAACAACACAGGCTGGATTGTAGTGGCTTCTGGTTTGGATCGTGAAGCTGTGGACTTTTATAAATTTGGGGTTGAGGCCAGAGATCATGGTAGCCCTCCAATGACTTCTTCAGCAAGTGTTAGTATTACTGTTTTGGATGTCAACGATAACAATCCTGAATTCACGCAAAGGGAATATACCATGCGTCTCAATGAAGATGCAGCGGTGGGCACCAGTGTTCTTATTGTCTCAGCCATTGATCGGGATGTCAACAGCGTCATCACCTATCAGATCACGAATGGGAATACTCGCAATCGCTTCTCCATCACCAGCCAGAGTGGTGGTGGTCTCATCACTCTGGCCCTACCCTTGGATTATAAATTAGAACGGCAGTACCTTCTTACAATCACAGCTTCTGATGGCACTCGGTTTGACACAGCTCAGGTCTTTGTTAATGTAACTGATGCTAATACACATCGGCCAGTGTTCCAGAGCTCCCATTACACTGTTAACATCAATGAGGACAGTCCAGTGGGTACAACCGTAGTTATTATCAGTGCTACGGATGAAGATACAGGGGAGAATGCTCGCATCACTTACTTCATGGAAGATAGTATTCCTCAGTTTAAAATTGATATAGATACTGGTGCTGTGACAACTCAGATGGAATTGGATTACGAAGACCAAGTATCCTATACTTTGGCAATTACAGCTCGTGACAATGGCATCCCACAGAAATCAGATACCACCTATCTAGAAATACTAGTTAATGATGTCAATGACAATGCCCCTCAGTTTTTAAGGGATAATTACCAAGGATCTGTCTATGAGGATGTACCTGGTTTCACAAGTGTCCTACAGGTTTCTGCTACAGATAGAGACTCTGGGATGAATGGGAGAGTGTTCTATACCTTTCAGGGTGGAGATGATGGTGATGGAGACTTCATAATTGAAACCACCTCTGGTATTGTTAGGACGTTGCGTAGACTGGACAGGGAAAATGTTCCACTCTACGAGCTTAGAGCATATGCAGTTGATAAAGGAGTACCAGCCATGAGGACTCCAATTGATGTCCATGTCACTATTCTTGATGTCAATGACAACCCCCCTGTCTTTGAGCATGATGAGTTTGACATCTTTGTGGAAGAAAATAGTCCAATAGGCTTAGTGGTGTCCCGAATCACTGCCAGTGATCCAGATGAGGGTACCAATGCTCAAATTATGTATCAGATAGTGGAAGGTAATATTCCAGAGGTCTTCCAACTTGATATCTTCTCAGGAGAGTTGACAGCACTGATGGATTTGGATTATGAGACCAAGTCTGAGTATGTCATAGTAGTCCAAGCTACTTCAGCTCCACTGGTAAGCCGGGCTACTGTGCATGTTCGCTTACTGGATAAGAATGACAATGTTCCAGTCTTGAAGAACTTTGAGATCATATTCAATAACTACATCACCAACAAGTCCAGCAGTTTCCCCACTGGAGTGATTGGCAAGATCCCAGCCTATGATCCTGATGTTTCTGATAGTCTTACATACAGTTTTGAGCAAGGCAATGAATTGAAACTTGTTCTCTTGAACCACAGTACTGGAGAACTACGTTTGAGCAGAGCCTTGGATAACAATAGACCTTTGGAGGCAACCATGAGAATTTCTGTAACAGGTAAGGTGTGTTTTGGTGTGGGAGATACTAGTCTGAATTTGTATCAGCTTATGGACTGGGATCGCATATACTACTAGGCTATAATAAAATTTGGTTTATAACTTTATAAGTCATGGTTATATCCATTCTGGTATATCACCTGTAGTTATAGCTTATGTGATGTGTGAATCCAGCTAATTGTGGCTTGGCTAACAAAATACAGATTTTTTAAAAAATGTGGTTAGCAATGTGAACATAATTGTAGAGACCAGAAGGAAGTAATTAAGTTATTTTATCCAATTTCTACTTCAAGTTTTCATCATTACCCAATTGAGAAGCTATAGCTATAGAGATTATTATAGTAATTAAGAAAGGAAACAAAATCACATATGAAAACAAATCACTGAGGCTGACCCCTAATCTTTGATTAAGTTTATAGGTGTTGTGCAAATGGATGGATGACACCTTTTAGAAATTCAACTGCCAGTCTCTCATTTTGGGTTCTTTTGATAGAGACATTGTAGAATTGGTGGGGATTGAAGAATATGCAAACAATTAATCTTGTTGCATTACCCCAGTTGACTGTCATAGTCTTCATTCTAAAATAGTTCCTTCTCTCTATGTTGCCAATTTTCCAGAAAAATAATCTCCTCCTCCTCTCTTTTCTGTTGAAATCAGTCAAATTGCTCAAAATTAATCCCAAATAGGATTGACTTGTCTCATATATGACTAGATTGAATGATGATGTGAAGGCATCAAAATCGCTTTTTAGTGGCCAGGACAGATTGCATGAGATGCCAGGAGAATGAATTCTGTGAATATTTCTAAGTAGGAATTGATGCTCTTCTGTCAGTGCTAGAAAGCAGAGGAAGAAAAGAATTTGGTGTGGTTGTCACAAAGTGACTTGGTTATCATATAAAGCAGCTAGCAGATAGTTTGTCTGTATTTGCCACTTGGGGTTCCCATAAAAACCTTGATGATGTAAATTTATGCCATTGAAAGTTTGTTAGTCTTTACGCTGCCTGGAGACTATTTTTACTTGAGCAGACAAATAAGCTGTTCTTCTGCTAAATTTGTGCCACAGGTTGGCATACTGTGGAAGAAATGTGTCAGGGGATCTGAAGATACAACCCCTTTAATTAGCCATATGCTCTTCTTTTCTTACATTGCCTCTTTATTAGGGTGCCTAATGCCTAGCAATTAACTTAAATTAAATGTCACTATCCCAATTCAGAGCTTTTCAAGGGCTGCAGGCATCAACAGATAGATAGTTATAAGTAACATATAGCTAAAAGTAAAGGAAACCATTGATGGTGTCAGGGCCAGTGATAAAATCTTAAGATTGTAAATGTTCAAATGACAAAGTTCTGCAATGGCAGGAATATTTTATACGTTTGATTATGCACGACAAAAATGTAATTCTGCGTAGCTTGTTAAAAAGAGAAAGGTCATGTTCAGAGTCAGTTTATGTCAAGTCACCTTATTGAGGGCTACCAAATCTGGGCTATGAAAATTCAGACAATCTTTAGAGGTCAGGAAAGTTTTAGAGCTTTCTAGATGTCTTTGCTGCCAAAGACTTGGAGTTCTACCCTAAACCTATAACATTGTCTATAAACTATTTTAGCTAAAATAGGCTTTCCTAGTATTATGTCCTCTATCTATAGTTGGACCTAGTGGGAGCAAATATGGCTGGATTAATTCTTTAATTTAAGAATAGTTTTGGCCAGGACTTAGATGATTAGAGATATGGCATTTCAGGACTTCTGGTTAGTTTCTGTGTGCTACGGTTTGCTAAGACTTTATTTTGCTAAAGCTTTTTGCTCAAAAGCCTCCCTACAACCATCATTATTGGCAAGCTCTTTCCTGCATCACTGTACCCTGTGTGTTTCAGAGGGCTCTGGCAATTGGAGCTTCTTCCCGTTTCATTTTCTACATTGTCCCTGACTTAGTATTTCGCTTGGGAGCTGTATGAAATAGCTAGTTTCTTGCAAGTCCTTGGACTGTAAAAATCAGATCTGGAAATAGGCAGAGCATATACTAGAATGGCCCTTGGCTAAGATGGTACCAATTGTGCCCATTCCAAATGATTGAGTATATGAGCGAAGAACTAGCATTGATGGTGCAAATGCAAGGAGGTGGCACATTTGGTTAGACCAGATAAAGCCTACAATGGTGTCTGTTGCTCATTCCATCTCCACGGTTGAAAAGATAATCCTCAATCTCACAACTCACTTATGTCACGTCTCCCACTTGGTACAAGACATAGTTCATCTTTTCCTAGAACAAACTTGGTGGCCTACATTATTAGACTTATCCGGAGAAAAAGGCTCTGTCCCATGTTCTTCAGAAGAGAATAGGTTACAAACATTTAAGTCTCTACTTCTATAGCATCTCCACGTGGCAATTTCCTCTATCAGGAAAGTCAGTTCGTCAAAGTCAGTTGAGTTTTTGTATGATGTTTTAACTATGCACCAAGTTAGTTCTGGTTAGGCAATGTTCATTTTCCCTATAGACTTAGAGAGTGTCTACCCTGACCAGCACTCAAAATTATTTTCCTTCAGCAATAACTTTTACTAGTCATTACTTGTCTATTTCTTTCTTGGGTCGTTGTAGTCACACCTGTTCTACCAGGTTTCTGGTAGGAATTATGGAGCCACATTTATGGTCCAAATTTTGCATGTGATGCTGCTGGTATCTACCTTCAGGGAGCAATAATGATGGATAGTTGGAGCAAACTCAGTTTGAAGTGAACCAAATGCCAGTGGCAAATTTTACAGGCTTTGCCACTGAAATATATGTAGATATGTGTGGATTGATTGCAGATGTGCCAAGAATTGTAGTTTCAATTGACCGGTTTTACCTTACCATTTGAAGGCTATTATTGAGTTATTGTATACTTTTTAAATAAAAATAAAACTTTACTGCTTAATTATTATTAACACCAACATCCTCCCACATTGGAGAATATGCTTTCCTGCAGGTTCTACATATTGACATTTGCTCTCCTTTTGTTTGATAAAAGGAATTACATGTTTTCAATTTAATGTATGTGTCTATCAAATTTTTCTTACATAACTAAATTTTCTGCATGCTTCATAATTAAAGTGTTATTAATATTGCATCTTATTTTCTTGCTTCTAGTCTATAATATATTTTTCAGTATGTATCTCTTTCTTAGTTCCAACGTACAGCATATTTTTCTATATAAAAGCCCAAACAGTATTGATTCTTTTTTTTAAAAAAAAATCCTATTTCAAGCGAGCATAGTACTACATCTTCAGATATAGACCAAAATTTGTCAACTGAATATCCTTGAGATCTGTTGGATTATCAACCTCTTTTCAGGAACATTGATGTTGATATATTATTGTTCTGAAGCTATTGAGATTGAAATATTATCTGTGGCTCTTAAAGGACTGTTCACACTAAATAAGTACAATTAAGGCTAGAATATAGCAGGATACAGTGATTTTGGCCTATACCTTCCTAAAAGGAAAGGTATTTTTTTTTCTTCCTGCCTGTTTGTAAAAATAACAGTCGGATTTTCTAGATTATCCCAAATGTTGCAGAAGAACAAAGGAAAGAGATTCAAATATATGTTGGGGGGGGGAATGAAATTCTTTGTTCCAGGAGTATCATTGCATATTCACCCCTCAACCCCCATTAATATCACCCTCTCTAGCATAGATGATGATAGGCCTGCTTGCTGGAAACAAATTTGGAGATGTGTAAGAGCAGCTGCCCTGGGTTTCAGCAATTAAACTCCCAGCATGGTAGCTAAAGATCGCACCTGCTTAGTGGAGATAGGCAAACAGGGACTGGGGAATACTGCACAGTGGCAAGATTAGAGGAGTGATAATATCCATGGCTCCTGGCTGCCTTCGGAGCCTTGCTGAATGATATTGCTGCCTCTGATGGAAGCCCCTGGCACTATTAGACATTGATGCAGCTGGCACTCTGGGCCTGGTCACTTGCAGCAAAGAATGGGTTTTCTTTGATTCTTCTGCCATAGCAATAAATCAAGAATACTCAGCTAAATTGCCAGATAACAGATTGGTAGTTCTTAAAAAAGCATCCAAATATAGGTAGTCCTCTACTTATAACAGTTCTTTTAGTGACTGTTTGAAGTTACAATGGCACTGAAACAAGTGACTCATGACACTTACAACTATAGGTTTAACTGCAGCATCCCCATGGTCATGTGATTTACGTTCAGATGCTTGGCAACTGGTTCATATTTATGATGGTTGCGCTGTCCCGGGGTCAAGTAGTTCCCTTTTGCAACTTTCTGACCAGCAAAGTCAACGAGGAAGCCAGGTTTACTTAACAACTGTGTGACTAACTTAATGAGTGCAGTGATTCACTTAACAACTATGGTAGAAAAGGTCGTAAAATGGGGCAAAATTCACTTAACAAAGGTCTCGCTTAGCAACAGAAATTTGGGGCTCAATCGAGGTCGTAAGTTGAGGACTAGCTGTCATAGGTTTTCCATTGTACCATTTTCTAGTAATGGTTTGTTGCACTAATGATTGTATGATGATGTTGAGCCCAACTTCAGTTTCTACATATGGCAGGTAAAAAAGATGCTGGAAAATATACAGGAGATAACAGAGGAGGAGAAAGAAGAAGAGGAAATAGAACCAGGTGTAAATTTGATGAATGTAGGTTCATGTACTTGGATCTTGTTGCAATAGAGCAGTAATGGAGAACCTTTTTTTGCCTTGGGTGCCCAAAGCACTTGCGCATGTGCTACTGCGTTTCTGTGCCCACCCCCATAATTTAATGCTCCCTGTGCCATGCCCCCTGTGCATGCATGTGTGACCCCCCCACAGCTGCCCTGCACATGCGTGCAAGTTTTTCTTGGAGCCTGGGGGGCGAAAATGGACAACCCCCTCCCCAAGGCTTCCAGAGGCCAGAAATGGCCCCTTTTCAGACTTCCGGTGGGCCGGAGGGTCCGTTTTTGCCTCCTTCAGGCTCCAGAGGCTTTCTAGGAGCCTGGGACAGGTGAAAAACAGCTCAACACACAAACCGGAAGTTCGGGAATGAACTTCCTGGTTGCCCTTCCCTGGCTTTAGGAGACTTCTCTGAATGCGCATGCGCGCTGAAGCTGACAGGGCAACACCTCACGTGCCCTCAGAAATGACTCCCGTGCCACCTGTGGCACGCCTGCCATATGTTCGTCATCACATCAATAGAGGGATGTAGGCATCTCAGTGGTTTCCAGAGAGTTTGGCTTCCATGTCTCAAAACCTGTTGCCACTGACAGTGCTTAACTCTGGCTGATAGAAAGGCATCTAATGGAAAAATAAGCTGTAGGGAGAAAATATATCAAGGCCATATCTATAATTCAGAAAGGAATGAAATTAATTAGTTGAAAATTTACAGTATTAAGTTGGAGATAATTTGAAAATACATTGCAATAAGATCAGAGTTTTGAAAGATCTAAGTAAACATAATAGATCCAGAATGTTCAAATTACATAAAGGTATTTTTAAAATAGTATTTCAACTGAACATTATGATGTAAATTTAGATTTCATAAAACCAGTATGAGCAATCCTATTTTTTCCTCAAAAGGAGCAGAGAGCCAATATTAATGATTTTTGCTCAGAAAATGATGGGCAAGTTAGTATAATGCACTAAATTGGATACTATAGTGCAAAATGGCTCACCTGTACAAGAGGGACACTTCAAAATAATTCTTTTGAAATCTTACTGCTCTTATTAATGTAACACTGAGAATACAAGAGGATCTTTTCTCTATTAGAACAATTTTATCACCTAGATTACAATTGTTGAGTCTGTTTGGACCATAATTTAGCTTCCTACAGTGAACCATGGATTCATAGAGTCACCATTCACTCTGTACTTGAAAAATCGGAGGTTTACAGTATATATTAGCTGCAATATAGCATGTGATCAGAAACAAACATTATGGTCAATCTGAATTCTGATAGTGACAAAATAACAGCTAGACTCATAAACTGTATTCTGAAATTGCCATGTTTCAGCATATTATACATAAAACTAGTCACATTTTGTGTCTGTAGAGCCTTCAGTTAGTATAAAAAGAATGAGGGCAGTTTGTGTACTTGTTTGTTGCAGTTTTGGCTTGCAGTATTAACCTATGGTTTATTTGTTATATCCCAATACAGCCAGTTGCTGGTTTTACCATTCTGCTATGCAGTGGTGGGTTCCGGATCCCGTTGCAACCGGTATGGTTGCAAGGGGCCTGGCGTGCACCACATGAACGCATGCAGCACGTAATTGTGTACTTACATCTTGCAATGCCTCCGCAACGCTCCAGCTGCTCAGCTGAGTGCTGTGCAGGCGCTGTGCGCTCTGCGCTGAAAAGCTCAAATACAGGTAAGAAGCTCGGGCAGTCAGGTGGGCCCTCTGGCGCACCATACCAGAATGGTACCCGATGCTCTGGGCAGGCACCGGTACGTGTGTACCGGGGTGTACTGCCTGCAACCCACCAGTGCTGCTATGCCAGGTTCAGGGGTGGGTTGCTGCTGGTTTGGCCCGGATGGGTGACAGCGGGTGACAGCGGGAGGCTCCGCCCATCCACCCAAACTCTTCTGTGCATGTGCAGGAGCGCGCCCGAATCAGTATTAAAAAAATTGGCAACCCACCACTGGTCAGGTTTCTTCATTTTAACACCCTCTGCGTTATTAGGATTGCTGCCTGCTCCTAGAATCTCTCAGCCAGCAAGATGCAAGTGTTGCAGTCCTAATTTATCTTAAAGGTGCTTATTTAATTGTTCCCACAAGTTGATGTAAATGATGAACTCTGGACAATTTCATCATGTTTTATTTTTATTTACTTACTTTCGCTTGTTCTGAGAGAAAGAAACTAGGTAGCTAGGTTTGATAAGAAGCAAAATAATTTGGCTTGAACAGCCTCCTGCAGCATTTTACCGGCCAAAATGGGATGCGGGGGAGGGGGGCACATGAGGCTCCCCTGCACATCACTTTAACTCTCCCCAGTATCCAGCAGCACTCTGCTTGCCAAAAACGGGCCACATGGAGACCTCGGGCCAGCAGAGGCACAGCGGGTTGGTCCTTTGATATTTCCAGGCCGGCCCCAAGGGCCAGATTTAAGCACCGTGCGGGCTGGATCTGGTCCGCGGGCCTTGTGTTTGACACCCCTGATGTAGACCATTCAGTAAAGGTTTCCTCTGGGTGTCAGTAATAGGGGTTTTTTTCTCCCACATTTTGCTTCTTACCAATCATGGTCTGTCACTTTCTTTATATGCTATCCTATTAGATTTTTTCCCATGTCATTTTTTTTTTGCCAGTCCCTATAATCTTGGCCAAATGACTTTCTACTTTCTTAGATTGAATTGGTTTACAGTTGTGTCTGTTCAAGTATTTTGAACCATGAAATAGGATTTTCTATAAATTAAAGGGTGCCAGGAATATGATTAGCATGTGAAAATATTAGAGCACGCTTGGCAACTGCTAGAATCCTCCAGTCTAAGGCAACTTGCTATAGTGGTTGGGAGTTGGCCTAGATAATTTACTTAAACCATCTGTTCCACCTTTATAACTATAATGCCACCTCTAAATTGGAGGAATGACTATGGAGGAATGGTTAATCAGTTATCCTTTCAAGGATCTTCTGGCTATGATATAATTTTAGTATTGGGAATGAACTGATTTATGATGTGGAAGATTGTGAGATGCAAAGCAAAGAAATTACCCAGTTCCTATTTCATAGATTCTAGTAGTGAGATAGCAGAGAAGAAAAATTAAAAGGAGCAGATCTCTGCCAGCAATATCTGCTGAAGAAATATAAACCATCAAAAATTGGAGTTCCTTTTATAAGTGAACAGTATTTTCTATGCAAGTGTATTGGAATGTCTTGTGAAACTAACTTCATTGAAGGTAAACGAATTACAACGATTCGTTCAGTGATCATTTGAAGTTACAATGGCACTGAAAAAAGTTACTTATGACTGTTACTTATGACACGTATGACTGTTGCAGCATCCCTATGGTCATGTGAATAAAATTTGACTGCTTGACAACTGGTTCATCCTTATGACTGTTGCTGTGTCCCAAAGTTACACGATCACCTTTTGTGACCTTCTGACAAGCAAAGTCAATGGGCAAGCCAGATTCACTTAAGAACCAGTTACTAGTTTAACAACTGCCTCGGTTCACTTAACAACTGTCTCATTTAACAACATAAATTTTGGGCTCAATTGTGACCGTAAGCCGAGGACTATGTGTATTTTTTTAAAATCTGTACATTCAGATACCAGTGTTCAAAAGGTTTCTAAGTTGCACCAGTTGTAAAGAAGATTGTGCCAATCTGTAATTTCCTTGAATATGAGTACAGTACTGTAATGTGACAAGAATGAAAATAAATTACTATTAGTCACAGTGGTGGGTTCTTAAATTTTTTACTACTGGTTCTGTGGTCATGGCTAGGTGGGGAGGCATGTGACTGAGTGGGCGTGGCCAATTTGACATCATCACGCCCACGCCCACTCAGTCACATGCCCTCCCACCTAGCCACAACCACCGAATCGATGAAAATTTATGTTTTGCCAGCTGGGAGGCTGGCAAAGAAGCCTTGCTTTCCCTGCCATCATCACTGCTTCTACCTCAGCACTGAACGGTCAGTGTCCCCCCCTACACACACACACACACACACACACACACACACACACACCGCTTAACAAACCTCGCTTAACGAAGCGGGCATGGCACACCTAGAGCCGCCGCTTCTTCGCAACAGCTGAGGACCTCTTCCACTTGGAGCTCCAGGTAGGGGGGGCGGCGGCATGGAAGTGAATTCCAAGCGCCGGGAAGGTGAGTGAGGATTCCCCTCAGCATTTTTTCCCACCAGTGGAAAAAGTGCTGAGAATTCACCCCCACCGACCCACCATCGCTGTCTCCCTGCCACCACTTAGAGCTCTAGGCAGCTGGCAAAAGGTGAGCGAGGATCCCCCTGAGCATTTTTTTCCTGTCAATGGAAAACATGCTGAGAGATCACCCCCGCTGCCCTGCCTGCTACTTGGAGCTTGCTGCTGCCCACTGCCTGGAGCTCCAAGCAGTAGGGGAGGGGAGGAAAGCTACAATGCCAGCAGCTTCAGGACACACTGGCCAGCGGGGAGGGGCAGGAGGCTAGGCTAGCACGAATGCATATCTGTGTGTAGGCAGAAGGAGGCAGTTCTGTGGATCCACGTGGCGAAGGCGAGACAAGCGGGTCGGTTCGGGGACGTGGCCAGCCAGCCATCACTACTGGTTCGGCGACCCACACCCAGTTACCACTACCGGTTTGCCTGAACTGGTCTGAACTGGGAGCAACCCACCTCTGATTAGTCAATATCTGAGCAATAGTTTGCGTCTCTGAAACGGAGAGTTTTGAATCAAAGTTCAAGAATATGCTCAAGAAGTGGTGCAGTGTAGTGTTTTTGTATTGTGCTTCCAGATTGACATTGTCATTCCAACATAATTCACATGCAGAACATTTGAGTTATCACTTACTGTGGAGCAGTTTACTTGGCTAATGTTCAATGAGGAACATAAAGGAGCTTTTTTCAACAGTCTTGTTTCCATTGAAAACTGTGTCCCATGGCAAATGTCCCCACTTTCCTCTGAATGAGAGTAAGATCTGATTGGGTGATTGCTTGATTATGTAAGATCAGGTTGTTTTTGACTCCTAGTCAAAAACATAGATGACTACATAGATAGATTCCCCCCCCCCACACCACTCTCTCCCTATCCTGTTATTTCAGGTCTCCCAATGGTGTTGTCATTGCCACTGCAACTGAATCCGTTCCACATTACTGCTGACTACTTTCTTTTTCTCTTTCCTTTCACCTTTCCCGGCATTAGAGTCTTTTCCAGAGAGCTAGACATTCACATAATGTATCAAAAGTAGGACAATTTGAACCTGGTCATTTTTGTCTTGAGTAAGAACTCTGAGTTGATCTATTTCATGATCCATTGGTTTGCTTTCTTGGCTGCCCACAATAATCTTGGCCGTCTTCTCCAACACTAAAATTGAAAGGCATCAATACTTTTCCCGTCCTGCTGCTTTAAAGTCTAACTTTTGCTTCTAAAGAATGTTACAGGATATGCTTGCATGATTCTGATCTTTGTAGGAATAGATATAAACACAGCACTAATAATTTCAGCATATACGTAGTCTGGTTCCCTTCATCGCATGGAGATACGTTCCCTTCATCCCATGGAGATATGTACGTTGCTTTGGACCAATTGATCAAACAAATAATATTGAATCTTTAGAACAGTGTTTCCCAACCTTGGCAACTTGAAGATGTCTGGACCTCAACTCCCAGAATTCCCCAGCCAGCGTTCGCTGGCTGGGGAATTCTGGGAGTTGAAGTCCAGACATCTTCAAGTTGAGAAGGTTGGGAAACACTGCTTTAGAAGGTTTACATCAATTACATATATTCTGAGTTCAGCATCTGCTTAAACATTCCTGCAGTTCTTTAGCATTAAGTTCTCTCCTTCCTAATCCATTTGCCAGACTGTTTCTGCCACTTCTACAGTGGCAGGATCATTGTGATAAGATTGTGAATCGGCATGCTGATTTGGTACCATGTCAACATTTCCATTTTTAGCAAGGTAGTTCTGACTTTGGATACTGTTAAGTTGACCCAGATGGTCTGGCTTTACTTCTTTAGCATTGGCCTCTATTATAATAAGGATACATATAATGGCTTTTCCTCTTTGGTGAGCATGTGCAGAGCACATGTTTGGAAGGGCTTTGTTAAGCAGTATTCCCAACTTTTCTTCCTTTATTCCTCAGTCTCCAAATTATATTTTTCTCTTAAAACTTTCTGTTGCTGGGCTTTGAGGGATGGTTGTGATGTGTTAATGCTATTTATTTCTAAATTTTATTCCCATATCATGACACAAGAAGAAAGGTTCAAGACCCTGCTTCAGATCATGTGATTTCTTACACTATCCCATTTTATGCTTCCTTTGGAATAAATAGACTTTTGGCTATTCTCTTCCTTGCCTTGAGAGTTGGAGACATCTGTTCCATTGGTCTCTAGCCTCACAGGTTCAGTCCTTCAGGTAGGAACTGCTTTTCCTTTACTCTGCAACCGTATGCTTTATGCATCAGAGTGAATTAATATACTGTCTAGCATGTCCAGACAGGCTATCCCAGCTGAAGTTTTGTGGAGTTCAGAAAAGTAGGTTTCCATCTATCTCATCTTGGTTGGAGGGTCATTGCCACTAAACAGAATTTGAGGCTTGGTTTCTTCTGTTGTAAATGTATAGTTTAGTAAATAAAACATCCTAGACTTCATAAAATTTGGTAATTGAGAGAAAGTATGCCTATCAACATTGTCTTTCCTACAAAATAAAAGAGAATCCAAATTCTTATATGCCAATTATATCAACCCAAAGGTTGGGTTGCCTTTTTCAAGAGGCAACTGAACTTTCTGGTTTTTCTTTGAAGATGGTTCACTTCTTGGATGAGAAGCTTTGGGATAATCATGATCTGGATTACTGAAAAACTCCAGAGACATTATGTCAACAATATTTAACCAATGATGTTTAATATTTAACTTACCCTGTTTGGCTTCCAGTCCTACCTGACTGGACTTGGTATCATAACTATTATTTTACTCAGAAGGATAACAATTTGTTTTCTTCCATATGAGTGCTGCTGTTGCCATTCATGCTTGCACAGTCCCAAATCAAACATTTATGGACCAACCTTAATTGATTTTGCTGACTCCTTTTAAACTTGGATTCCTAATTCCTGGTTGTCTGGGCAAAATTCTGCAACTCTCTCTCTTGCTAAACATCGTGTTTTATTTTTCTAGTGTTTTTTTTCTCAAATGGCTGTCACCCCTATTCTCATACTGTAGGGTCTTTAGACAGTTACAAGACAGGACCTGCAATTTGATTTATCAGCACAATGCTAATAATATATAATTTTCTTAGTAGTACTGTAGAAGACCAGCCCTCTAAAGGTGCACAATGGGGAAAAAATGAAGACTTCAAAATTCAGTTATCCCCCAGTTGTAGAGCAAATCTGCCAAACACTTTACATGGACCTATTATTTCTGAATAACACCAACCTTCATAATTTAAGGAAAAGGGTTTATTAAGGTGATATAATGCATTTCATCAGTAAAGTCAATTACAATTTAGGAAATTAGATCCTAACTGCAAAATAGAATTTGATTGAAAGATCTAAGTTTACCACGAAGTTACTAAAACTCTGGGATTAAAGATGATGTATGCTGCCTGCAGCATATTCATACAAAGGTGATAGAATAGAGGCAGAGAGCCAGTTTGTTCTAGTGGTTAAGACGCCAGCAGACTGTGAACTCTAGTTCTGATAAAGCTAATGGGGTGACTTTTGGCCAGTTTTTTGCCCTCTCAGCCATGAATTCAGGCTTGAGTGACATGTTAGTCGATCAATTTTTGTCATAACCAAATGGATCAAAACTTGGTTGATTCCCCCCCCCCCCAAAGAGTGAACGCTGCACTTTCAGGAAAAATGCTAGGAAGAAAATAGAGAATAGATATTTATAAACGTTAGGATGTCTTAATTTTGCTGCTAATTCATTATTCAGGTGTGCCCATTTTGAACACTTTGCAGAATCCCTCTGTCCATAAATTTGAGGGAGGTAAAGTTTTCTGTAGCTTGTCAGTGGAAATTCAACAGGCAAAAAGAGGTATTGGAAGCCCAAAGAGGCAACCAAGAGGAAATTGGTTCTTTTTGAGGTGTGAAATGATTTATAGGTTGTGGTGAGAGCTGGCTCTCCCTCCAAATCAAAGCTTTAATCTAGACCTCAGTCTAAAAGCCTGCTTTTTCCTTCACTGCCTGATAAGGGAATCTAGGTTGCCATAGCAGCTATTGCCCTTCACCAAACAATGAATAACGGTTAGAAAACCACATGCAAATTTTTCTGTTGGAGTTTGGCTTCAGGCCTGCAGATGATTGTGCCCCTTTATAATTCTGTGCTGATGCCACCCAAATTCACGTTGCAGCTGTTACGTTCCTCAGCCTTGAATTTCCCACATATCCTCACCTCTACAAGATGTCTCATGTGTTAAATCATCTATCACCTGCCCCTCAAAACCCTTATATTTTCCAGTAATTTATTCACCTGGCACAAACAAATAAGCCAAGAGTACACTGTGCATAAAAGTGCCCACCTGGAGAAAGGAGATTATCAGCCCCTCCTACCTGGAATATCTGAGGCATGCAATCTTCAGATTGGAGAGCCCTTTAGCTGTTTGACTAGCACTCCTGAGGACAGTGTTTGCTGATCTTAATGGAGAACAAGGAAAGGATTCATTCCCCCCCCTCTCTCTCCCTCCCTCCCTCCCTCCCTCTTTCTGTCTCTCTCTCTGCCTCTGCCTCTGTCTCTCTCTCTGTATCTCTGTATCTATATCCACATGAGGGAAACAATAGTATACTGCATCACGACTAAGTATTGGCAGCTGTTAGAGTTCAATCAGAAGCAGAGTTGAGAGCCAAAGACTGAGAGCTGAAAAATTCTGAGAAATACTATGCAGCCCGGAAGAGATTTGCGCTCATGATGGATCCCAATCCAAATGAGAAGCTTTTCATAGTTATTTTCTATTCAGAAGAGCCCAATCACCAGCTTGTCTAGAGTCAGAGAGAATACTTCAGAGAGGTTTCTGGTGTCATTTCCATTCGCTTTTCTATACAAAAAGAACTCAATGCTCCTGGTTTAATTAAAGGAAGGGAGTTATCTGTTCTAGATGCATATTTAAATACTGCATGCAAAAGTTTGGCTCACATCTGCAAATTTTCTTGATGTGCACTATTAGCGGAAAATAATGGTTAGTCTAGAAAAGGGGTGTCAAACTCAAGGCCTGTGGGCCGATTCCAGCCCGCAGGGTGCTTAAATCTGGCCTGGGAATATCAAAGGACCTCTGTTGACCAAAATGGGACACAGGGATCCCATTTTCAGCCTCCCCAGCAGGGGTGAAATTCAGCAGGTTCTGATAGGTTCTGGAGAACTGGTAGCAGAAATTTTGAGTAGTTCAGAGAAATGGCAAATACCACCTCTGGCTGGCCCCAGAGTAGGGTGGAAATGGAGATTTTGCAGTATCCTTCCCCTACCCACCAAGCCACGCCAACCAAGCCACACCCATAGAACCGGTAGTAAAAAAAAATGAATTTCATCACTGCTCCCCGGCCTCCAGCAGCACCAAAAACAAGGCCCCTGCAGAGTCCGTTTTGGCCCGGTAGAGTGCTGCTGGAGGCGTCTGTCCCACTAGCCTGCAGAGGAGAACTACAATGCTGATCTGGCCCAGTTTGACACTCCTGGTCTGGAAGCATGAAAAACATATTTCAAAAGTATCATATTTATCTGAAGAGCTTCAATGCCCATAAACACTACTTGCACTTTTAAAGTACAAGTAGTCCTTGACTTACAACAGTTCATTTAGTAACTGTTCAAAGTTACAATAGCACTAAAAAAAGTGACTTATGACTGTTTTTCACACTTATGACCACTGCGGTATCCCCATGGTCACATAATCAAAACCCAGACACTTGGCAATTGACTCATATTTCTGATGGACCCAGCATCCATAAGGTGATCATATGGTTTCCTTTTGTGACCTTCTGTCAAGCAAAGTCAATGGGGAAGCAAGATTGACTTAACAACCATGCTACTTAACTTAATGACTCATTAAGTGACTGCAGTGATTCCCTTAACAACTCGAGGACTACCTGTAATTTGAAATGAAATACTTAGACATGGAAAATAATTCTCATTCATTTTCCATTCTTATGTAGAATAGAATTTGGCTAGGTTGCTTTGGCCCACATTTGCCCAATGTTTGGATACTCGCTGAGAACTAACATTTGGTAAATGACCTTCACACATCCTTTTTGCTGCTTGTCATAGAGAAAGGAGCACAACTATTGAAACTTGAGTGCTGAGCCCAAATCACAAAAGGCATAAAATGGAAGATGGTAAAGAATAAAATTAGCAGATGTCTTGCTATCAGGGAATCTTGTCGTCCACCTGATAAAATTAGAGGATGCCATAGGGAAGTTTCTGTGACATTTCTATGGGTGCAGTTGAAGTAACAAACATCAGTGACCTGATAGATTGAAATCATTTGAACAATCCCCATGAAGATGGGGGGAATTTAAGTACCGGTAAATGTGCATAGTTTCTATTTGAGTCTTAATGCGAAGAGTCTAAAAGACAGAAGGATGATTCACCTATCCATGTGGGAAATCTGGTTCTGCAGCATCCTCGGGTGGTAATTATCCCATCTGGGTTTTTAAAAAACTCATTTTAACTCAGGAAAGCCCTTTAACTTTTGAATGGTTCTTCAACATGGTAGCCACTAGCTCCTGTGTGAAAACTGTTGAGATACAAAAGTGGCTTAAATAAATGTTCCTGGATTTCATCCCCTTCCTTCACATTAGCCACAGTGATGGCTTGAGGTTCTCTTTGTCTACAATGAATTGAGGTGCAGGAGACAAACTGGACAGCAACAGTTGAGCCAGTGCTGCTTGCAAAGCACTATATTTGATGCATAGCAGGAAAATGATGAGTTGCCTTCATAGAGGGCAGGAGATAAGTAGAGATGGCATTGTGCATTCTTACTCCTGAAAAATTTTCAATGGCTCATACTTGTGTGGAGCAAACTAATTATGTGGATCATCTCCATGATATCCCATTTTGATGGTTTTCCTCTTCCATTAAATCATGTCTGATTCTTGGAGACTTTGTGGACACATCCCTGCAGTTCGGTTTGCCATTGCCAAAACATTCTAGACTTCATAAAATTTGATAATTGGGAGAAAGTACACCTAACAACATTGTCTTTCCTAAAAAGTAAAAGAGAATCCAAACTTTTATATGCCATTTATGTCAACCCAAAGGTGTTTTTTCAAGAGGCAAATGAACTTTCTGTTTTTTCTTTGAAGACGTTTCGCTCCTCACCCATTTGCCGTTGCCTCCTTCCTAAGTCTGAAAGAAAGAAAACCTAATTGGTTTTGTGCCCAAGATAGGACTGGAAGTTTCTAGTTTGATGCCTTAACCACTACACCACACCTGTTTTGTTTTGAGGTTGAAGACATATTTGAGATCATATTATCAGGAAAAGCATTGCAGTACATCATGTTTGTATTCTGAATTTATTCTGAGTGCTAAAACATTTGATACGGTACTTTATTCTTCAGGTAGCTAAGGACCTGCAGTTTAACTAGTCTGCTTGACAGCAAAATTCAGCTGCATTAACCTGCATTTTTTCAGTACAAAGATAAGTTGGTCTAGATATATAAATATGTTTCTTTTTGTTTGTTTCTTCCTTGTTCTTCCAAAGGCAATATAGTTCTTGCGGAGGTGTAGCAATTCATGGCTATTATGCAATAGGAGGGTCTGAGCAAATAGGAGATTAAGCCCTTTTTTCTTCTCCTCGCCCCTGGTTAACAGATCTGGCAGTCTAGGTAACATTAGCAATTCCACCATTTCCTCATCTAGACAGGCTGGCTTGTGTCTTCAGAGGTATTTGTTCAGGCATGGTCTGATACAATGGGATTCAATTTTTTTAACTACCGGTTCTGTGGGTGTGGTTTGGTGGATGTGGTATGGCTGGGTAACCATGGCTTGGTGGGCATGGCAGGGCAAGGATACTGTAAAATCTCCATTCCCATCCCACTCCAGGGGAAGGTACTGCAAAATCCCCATTTTCTCCCGATCAGCTGGGACTCGGGAGGCAGAGAATAGATGAGGGTGGGGCCAGTCAGAGGTGGTATTTACCAGTTCTCTGAACTACTCAAAATTTCCGCTACCGGTTCTCCAGAACTGGTCAGAACCTGCTGAATACCATCTCTGGTCTGGTGTCAGACGAAGATCCCGCAATCGTGGAGGGAGCATGTTGGGCTAATAAGAACCATGGTGGCACAGTGGTTAGAATGCAGTACTCCAAGCTACTTTGCTGATTGCCGGCTACCGACAGTTTGGCAGTTCAAATCTCACCAGAGTCGAGGTTGACTCAGCCTTCCATCTTTCCGAGGAGGGTAAAATGAGGACCCAGATTGTTGGGGGCAATATGCTGACTCTCTAAACCACTTAGAGGGGGCTGTAAAGCACTGTGAAGCGTATATAACTCTAAATGCTACTGCTAATTCCAGCAAGCACAGTCATGGATCTCCTGAGCTTTTTCATATGCCATGGATCTCTGTGACATCTCCATGTTACTTCTTTGATAGGGCAAAGGGTGCAGATGGGACATAGCTATTAAATCATTCACTATTCTATCTAGGGATGAAGTGTGTGATTGATCAGTCTCCCCATGGTTCTCCAAAGATTTCCAATTTGAGAATGAGAGAGCTCTGAGAGCGCTATGTTTTTCTTAAACACGCAGGCCCATATGGAGCTCCCGTGTCAGTTGACAAATGACCTCCCGTTCTCCTGCTGTTTCTGAACTAAGTGCCTTCTCTTTGTCAGGAACATGGGATGTGTTGGAGTACAACATTGCCATGATGCCTTTTTTTTTTTTTTTTTTGCTTTCTGTGGCTCTGGGAAAAAGTGCAGCTCTGCTAGATGCTTTGTTAGTAGTTGTTGCCATGGAGATGCTGAGGCGATAGTGAAGCAGCAATCTTTCCCTGAAAGGAGGAGTAACATAGTGGGGAAGAATTCAGATTCACCTTTGTTCCCCAGCAGCGGGGTCTCCATCTGCAGAGAGTTCAGCAGAGAGCAATCTTGGGGGGGGGGGGGTTAAGCAGAACACAGGACCCATAGGCAGGCGACCAAGTAACTTTTGCAGACAAACTAACTGTCTGCACCACGAGGATCTTTGATGAGATAAATGCTTAGTTGTGTGTTGCAGGATAAGAAGCCCTTGTTCACATATTTCAGGGACTGAGTATCAGACCAAATATTACAGTCTCAGGAATGAGCAATACAATACAATACAGTAGCAGAGTTGGAAGGGACCTTGGAGGTCTTCTAGTCCAACCCCCTGCCTAGGCAGGAAACCCTATACCGCATAATAGCACAAAGCTTCTGTGAGTAAGTTATCTGAGTGCAATGAATGGTGTCTCTGCAAAATGAGCACACAGACCCAAAGAATCAGGCAGGGTCATATTAGCTGTTCTTTTAAAGTCTGATGCATATGAAACACGAATTGATATTTGGCAATTGTTACTGCTATAAAACCTATTATTAAACTTTGACTGTGGATCTGTCTTTGATGTTCCCCATGCACAGTCAGCTGAGAAGGTGAAAAACAATTGCCTTGTTCAAAGGCTTTAGGCAGTAATACTTCTGTGTATAGTTAGCCGTCACCAGCAATAACATTAATTATTCCTTGCTTTTCCCATGTGACCATCCCCCTCTTGTGTGGGCCGTGTGGCCAAGAACATTATACATTCAACAGAAAGGATGTCAGTTCACTTTCTAGGACATACTAGAAAACTGTAAAGCAAACAGCGAGCCATGTTCTGTATTGGGAAAGATGTTTCAATTTCTTCTACCTCGTAAAATGAAAGTTCATTAAACTATTCAGAAATATTTATCAAATAATTCAGGAAGACTAATTTTAGACGGCAATAGAGCTTAATTACAATTGGTGGAGGTGTGATCATTATAATTAATTCTCTTTTGCTCAGAATAGTTATTACATTGTTGAAGTGTTTACACACCACAGAATTCACTGGTGGCATTTGCTTATTAAAAGGCAGTGTTGGTCATGTGTATACAATTGTAAAACAAGGGGGATGCTTCCACAAACAAAGGAATCCTTTATATACAGAGCAAGTGGAATTGGCATATGGAATAGCGAAGACTTATGTTGTTTGATTTTCTGTTCTAAATATGATGGATTTCAATTTCAGTAATTTTCAATAAGAATCCTGAAGGCCAAAGACTCTTGGTGTCTTATGAAACTCCGGATCTTTGAAATGACTTTTACAATACTGTACTTACAGGTAGTCCTCGACTTACGACCATAATTGAGCCCAAAATGTCTGATGCTAAGTGAAACATTTGTGAATTTTGCCCCATTTTATGACTTTTCTTGCCACAGTTGTTAAGTGAATCACTGCCGTTGTTAAGCTAGTAGCACTGTTGTTAAGTGAATCTGGCTTCCCTATTGGCTTTGCTTGTCAGAAGATTGCAAAAGGGGATCACATAACTCTGGGACATTGCAACGGTCATAAATATGAATCAGTTGTCAAGAATCCGAAATTTGATAACATGACCACAGGGATCCTGTAAGTATGAAAAACAGTCTTAAGTCACTTTTTAAAGTAACTTTGAACAGTCACTAAATGGACTGTTGTAAGTCGGGGACTACCTGTATTTAAAGCTAAAGGGGAAAAAAACTTTGTTGTCTCTAGTAGATTCTGTTTCTCTGTTTATAATATGCCATAAAATATGCCAAAATTGATGAGATAAAGTATATTCATATATAGGAAGAATGATGCCATTTTTTACCCATGCATGTACTACTTCTGATTTTTCTCAGAGTGATCTTTACAATGAGGCACCCAGGCAAAATATTTAATTTCATCCTTCCATCATTTATTGGGTGTTGAAGGTCCCATATTGTATTGCTGTCATTTTCTCTGCTTCCAGTTTGTAGTTTTCTGATGAAAGGACTTTGCTCCCTAACTTGGAACATCTCACTGACCTTCAAGCAGACATTTGTGGTCCAAATACGTTTTTTACATAGTAATTGAGTGACAGAACTCAACAGCACTAGTTGAGTGCTGTCCCTATGAAGCACGGGTGTCAAGCTCATGGCATCATGTTGCCCTTGCGTGATGTTTCGCGACATTTCCCCCATTCACGGAGCTGGGGTGGGCGTGGCCTATGCATGATGCATCTGGCCTGCAGGCCGCCAGTTTGACATCCCTGAAATTTAATAAGCATAGCCTCTTGATCATAGATCAGGGATCTCTCAGGTATGTTTTACCACACAGCTGAATCTGAACAATATTCTTGTATTCTAGGCACTGCTTAGTCTTTGGCAGATTAATCCCAGTCTTTCAAAATCCCAGTATTTCCTTTCCATGCTTTAACCTTAGCCTTCTGTTTTTCAACACTGACAAAGGGGAGAGTGTTTTGTTTTGACTGTTTCAGTTTTGTAATAATTGGAAATGATGCAAAGAAAGGAAAAATGTCTGGATATGGTATAGCTAATTCAGAAGTAATATTGGTCTAGACCAGAGTTTCTCAACCTTAGCAAATTTAAAAATTAAAATTAAAGTTTAACTTGCTGGGAACCTGTTCCCCCTCCATTTCATACTCCCCCTCTGCTCATATTTTTTAGTTTTGTATTATTGTACTTCCACTGTTTATTTTTATTGTTTCATTCCTTTACTATTGTTATTTTTACATTTTTTTATCATCCCCCACCCATCTTATTGTTGTATATTGTCCGGAGTAGCCCCATGGCAAGATTGGTGGAACATAAATTTAACATATAAATGAATGAATGAATGAATGTCAAATCTTAGAATTTTTGCAGACTTCCAATCGTAGAATTCTGAGAGTTGAAGTTGTAACATCATACAATTGCTGAGTTGCTGAGAAACATAGATCTAGAGACTTTATCCTATGTTTCGAAGGGTTCTTCAGCATATGACATTTATGTCCATTTGGAATCATTGTGAGAACGCAGCAATATAGTATAGTAAAGTTGTGAGGTTTTTGCATTTGTTCTACAGTTGAAACGTTTAACCTCCAGTCACCCATGTCACAAGAGGAAACAGTGGTTAGGAACAGACATCTATACAGCAACCATCTGGAATGTAATTATTAAAGTGGAAACTGAATCAGGTTTGAACTATCCAGAAACAAAAATACTGTTATTAAAGCTAAAAATACTATGTGAAGTATGGTGCCACCTTCAAAATGAACAAACTCATTAAGGTGGACTACTTAATTTGGACGTGCCTCAACTTTTTAGTCAAGATGGCATGCTTACAGTTTTTGAGCATGGTGTGGTTGATGTATTTAAATTTACATTTCTATTTTATTAGAAGGCAGCTTGATGAGGATGTTCCTTGCCATATCTTTCAGCCTCAGGATACCTCCTACCACATTCCTTTTATTTGTCTTCTTTCTGCATAGATGGGAACAATTCCAAAAAAAGCACAGAGTTGCCAGTTAGACTGCATTTTTATTTTCTAAGGACCCAGGTAAATTTCAGAAGTATTCTATGAAATAAAGACAATTCTGGGGGCTATTATTTTGCTTTGCAGCATTCCATATTGTTTAAATAAACAAAAAAATAATTCCATATAATTTTTTCCCCATACCAAATCCAGGCTTATACATAACAATCTGCCTTTTTCATGTATCTTCTGCCCTTTAATTTCATTACTTCTTGAATTTTTGCTGGCAGGTTTTAGCTAAGTGGTTATACCTGCATTCATATTCCACATTCATGGGAGTGTTTGTCTTTGTCCCATGGCAGAGGAATGTGCTTTGACCCCCTTGTCAGAACCCAAACATTGATTTTATGGACAGCATCATATAATTATCAGCTGGGAGCCTAGATAAACTTTTGTATTCCTTTCTTTGACTGAATAGAGGGATTCTTTCATTTTTGGGGATTCTCACACTCCTAATTGTAGAATCGGGGCTGTGGCCATTTCCACCCCTGAAGTTCTACAAGGCCCCTGGATTCCTATCCTCATTGAAATGAATGCAGCATTATCTTTCATTTTTGGATGAAATGTTTAGTAAATGCAGATCTGAGTCATTGTTTAATCCTGAACTATGGTTGCAATTCTATGTCCATTTACTGTGCAGATATAATGAGGTAAACAGATTTGCAAGTACACTATAATTTAAATAGAAATATTATTATTATATCCTAGTGGACAACCATTTAAATATGAGCCAGCAGTGTGCAGCAGCTGCCAAAAAAGCCAACATAGTTCTAGACTGCATAAACAGAGAGATTGAATCAAGTGAAGTGTTAATACCAATTTATAATTACTTGGTAAGGCCACACTTGGAATACTGCATTCAGTTTTGGTCGCCACAATGTAGAAAAGATGTGGAGACTCTATAAAGAGTGAAGAGAAGAGCAACAAAGATGATTAGGGGACTGGAGGCTGAAACATATGAGGAACGATTGCAGGAACTGGGTATGTCTAGTTTAATGAAAAGAAGGACTAGGGGAGACATGATAGCAGTGTTCCAATATCTCAGGGATTGCCACAAAGAAGAGGAAGTCAAACTATTTTCTAAGGCACCTGAGGGTAGAACAAGAAGCAATGGGTGGAAACTAATCAAGGAGAGAAGCAACTTAGAACTGAGGAGAAATTTCCTGACAGTTAAAACAATTAATCAGTGGAACAGCCTGCCTCCAGAAGTTGTGAATGCCCCAACACTGGAAGTCTTTAAGAAGATGTTGGATAGTTATTTGTCTGAAACAGTATAGGGTTTCCTACCTAGGCAGGGGGTTGAACTAGAAGACCTCCAAGGTCCCTTCCAACTCTGCTATTGTATTGTATTAATCTTAACATGATTGGGAAGATTGCAGTTAGTGGTCTGTTTGCTCTTCAGATACTGATCGGGATGGGCAGGTAGACAGCCTCTGCCATATAGGTGCTGTTGTTGGATTAGAGGACTGTCTTCTATTTAATTAATTTACTTACTAGGAGGTGTCTTTGAACTCAATGGACACTAGACCAATAGCTTTATTAAAGCAAATTAAAGTTTACCATAATGAATTCAAAGAATTTTTGAGACATTTTAATGGGAACTAATAAAGATATTGCCTGCATCACACATCATACTAAACCATTCATTTGCTTGTTCCTTAGAATGTTATGTGTCAGTTGTGGTTTACTGAATAATAAAATAGAGTTAGGTAATTCTTTCAAGCTTGATCTGTGAACCTACCCATTGCCTTAATGTAGATTTTGGACTGTTTTTTTTAAACAGACAGGTATACCTGTCATTCAGCTTTTATAAATTTAACAGCATTTACTTCTGAGTAGACATGTATAGTGTTATAGTGCAAGAGAACATCAGTATATATAGTATGGGGTATTTTGCATATAGGTCTGAAAACCCAAATGGTTGCTAACCCTAAGGAGTAACTTGGGGAGTCTATGCAAGGAACTTTCATGCATTTCATGCATTGTGATTACAATCCACCTTTGCCATTCTGCTTCTAATTTCAGCACTGAAGGCTTCTGCTTTGTATGTTGGGTTTAGGACATATGCACTAGATTTGAAATATGTCTTAAGTATCTCTGACTGAAAGTGAAGGAGGGGCCAAGGCACTTTCCTAAGGGAATTTCTAAGTGCAGGTGCCAGCGAATGTTACCACTCCTGACTCTTGGGAGTTACTCAACCAGTAGATTCCTACCATTGCTCAGATTAAGAAAGTTAATTATTGATAGCATTTGTCTGAACTGGAAGACTGAACGGACCAGCTGTAGCCTCTTTCATGGCTGGGGGATGGGTGGAAGAAATATAAGGTTTAGAGCACTACGTCCATTTAAAAAAAAATCAGCCATAGGGAAGACAAGGCAATAGCTATTTTGGATAGCCACCTCTCCTTGTTTTGTGTAAGTACGAAGCTGGCACTTTGTTCAACTCTTTGTTCTTGTGGCTCCATATACTAGAAAACAAAGTGAATCAAACAAAACCAGACTGGAAACATCCCCCACCCAGCAGTGAGTTGGAGTTGAAAGAGCCTGTGCATGTGAGAGGGAGAGCAAATGACTTTGCATTCATTATGATTTAACAGGATATGGGAATAATTTCTTAGAAATGCAGGTAGTGAATGGTTTAAAAATGTGGAATCCTTGGTGCTCTCTAAGCTTGGTTGTTTGCTTGAAGATAGAATTAACATGATTCCATCAGACCTTTGACTCAATTTTTGTACTAGTTCTTATTCTAATTATATTGCACTGACTTTATTATGTGGGGTATTGTATGATCATGATCAGGGGTGGGTTCCGGCAGACACTACTGTCAGTTTGCTCGTGTGCACACTGCACATGCGCTTTGCGCACATTCCGGTTCCAGTGACTCAGGCCACCAAACCATTATCGGTTTGGGCGAACTGCTCCCAACTGGTAGGAACCCACCACTGATCATGGAAGCAAATAGAAAAGACTCAACCATGAAGAAATTAGATGCTGAAAAAAGACACAGATTACGTGAATTGGGAGTAACTGTAACTGCCAGGAACACCGTCTATTTTTCTTTACAAAATATAGCGTTTGTATTTTTGGGGAAGAGCATGGTGGAGTAACAGAATAACAGGATTGCAAGTTGGAGGTCTTCTAGTCCAACCCCTGCTCAAGCAGAAAACCATTTCAGACAAATGATAGTCCAATCTCTTCTTAAAAACTTCCAGTGCTAGAGCACCTACAACTTCTGGAGGCACTCATTAATTTCTCCTTAGTTCTAGGTTGCTCCTCTCCTTGATTAGTTTCCATCCATTGCTTCTTATCCTGCCTTCAGGTGCTTTGGAGAATAGGTTGACTCCCTCTTCTTTCTGGCAGCTCCTTAGATATTATTTTTTTATTATTATAATAAAATAATATAATATTATAATATAATATTTATAATATAATATTATAATATAATATTATAATATATTATTATAATATATTATTATTATTATTATTAATAATAATAATAATAATAATAATAATATATTGGAACACTGTTATCATGTTACTCATACTCCTTCTTTTCATTAAACTAGACATACCCTGTTTCTGTACCTGTTCCTCATATGTTTTAGCCTTCAGTCTCCTAAGCATCTTTGTTGCGTTTCTCTGTACTCTTTCTAGAGTCTCAACACCTTTTCTTATATTGTGGTGACATTTCGTTGACATTGTAAATTGTACACGTTTATTATTTTAAAAGTGAATGCCACAAATCATGTGTAGATTGCACTGCACACATATATCACAGAAACATTCTGGACCTGGCTGAACAGTATCTCTCCCTCTCTCCCCCCCCCCCCTCTGTGTGTCTGTGTGTGTCTGCCTATGGAACTATTATTCCTGCATGTGTGTTGATGTCCTGTCTATCTTCCCTAGGTGTCCATCTGCCCTTATGACTAACAACAGGATGATACAAGTTTCTTCTGCTACTTCCTGACCATGCAGCTCTTTTGTTTCCTTTCTCCTCTTTCCCTTTGCTTGAGCCAAACTACTGGCAGAAACCAGGGCCAGCTTCCTTCCTGCTTTTGTTTGCTCTGAAAAACCTGTTTTAATTTTTACTATAGCATCATTTTCAGTGCTTCACTTTTCATTTGATTTGTTCATAATTTCTGGATACTTTAATAAGCATATAACCCCCACCCCCAGGCGCTTTTCTTGTTTGCGCTTCTATTTGGATATAGTAGATGAACCTAAATATAATCCAGAATAAGTACTCTTGAGATCTTAGTGCATTCCTTTGTATGTATGTATTTTGTTCATATCCTGGTGGATTAGCTTAATCCTAAACTCTTAAAGCAAATAGAAGGTATAAATTAAGAAGTAATCAAATTAAAACTTCTAATAGACTTTTATCTATCTGGTGGCAGATCATCTATCGGTAGGGCTGAAACCATTTTCAAGCCCTGTCAAATTGCAGGGACTTGTCTAGGCAATTGGCAGGAGTCAACAATATCTCAAAGGCACAAATATACCTCGTGGGTTTTGGAAGTTTATGCAGACCTTCAATTTGAGACACTTGGGATATAGCAATAGCATTAGACTTATATACTACTTCATAGTACTTTACAGCGCTTTCTAAGCGGTTTACAGATTCAGCATATTGTCCCCAGCAATCTGGGCCCTCATTTTACTGACCTTGGAAGGATGGAAGGCTGAGTCAACCTTGAACCAATGAGGATCAAACTGTCGAACTGCTGGCAGCCAGCAATCAGCAAAAGTAGCCTGCAGTACTGCATTCTAATCACTGTGCCACCACAGCTCTTCACTGTGGTATATGGAAAATTATTTGTACATACTAGATGAAAATATGAGGTGAAGTTAGTCCTTGGATGCATTAGTAGCCAATATTTCTTTAAAAAAAAGATGTTTAGATGTTCAGTCAAAATTTACAAAATAAAAGTTGCATCCCATAAGGTGACACTGCAAGGAATATAAGTCTCTATCTTGATATCAAATCAACATAACATGTGACATCCTGCCATTGCTTTCCCTGTTTTCTTATCTTTCATTTCTAGCAGCTAATCAAGAAACATGAAGAGTGTTGCTATCTCGTTGCATATCATGCCCATGCCTTGTCTGTACACAGGCAGTAGAGTGAGGTGATAATTGAACTGAAAATAATTGAATTACAGTCTTGAAGGGACTGTATCCTTTCAGCTTTGGTAGCTGGGGCTGTAGCAGTCAAATAAACACCTGACAAGGACCAGGTTAGGATGCAGTAGGTGTCTTGATTTTTCAAAAAAATACAAATAACTTGCAAATGTAAATAAGGAAACAGTACAGATAGCAACCCACACCTCCGAGTGAAGTGATGTAATTGGTTCTTCTTGCTTTAAGAATCTGCCATCTTGATTTTCTTCTTGTTTTAAATGTATTACAGCAGGAGGGAATATCAGTTGCATCAGTTCTGTATTTTGTAGAAAATCTGCTTCTGCCATAAGAATGAAAAATGACTATGCCTCAAATCTTCCTTAATGTGAAGGAAGCTCAATTTGACCAATAAGCTTGTCTTCTGTCTCTTGTCTTCTCATAACTATGGATTTTCACCATTGTAATTTCTAAGTAGACATCCTCATTTGCAACTACTCCAACTTCAAGTGATAAGATTGAAAACTAGTTAGTCATTACCTGATAAAATGAATTACCTAATACAACTTTAAAAATGTTCAACTTGTTTGTATTTCTAAATCAGTAGCTCAATTGGAAAATTGAATGGTTAAAATTCAATAAAATGACGAACTGAATAACAAGTAGAGAACAAGAATCCTGTAGATTAAAAGTGTTTCCAATGTTACTGTGTTGTGACTGCATATATTGATATGCAGCAACACAAAGATATCTCTCTCATGCTATGTATTTATGTGAAGAGATGAATGTTTATATATGAAAGATGGAGTGTATAAAGGGTCCACTCAGTGCAAGCCTCAGTGGCAGAAGCATTTGTTCTGGAAAAACTATATTTCTGCATTGGACGAATGCCAGAGTTCAGATCTTTAAGAAGACTTAGGAAGGAATTTTTTTGAAACAAAAGATGATTCCCCACATGAAGTGAACTGGATGAGGCAATGTGGCACAGAGAAGGAGGCATGGTAAGAGTTCCAAGCTCAGACAGACCAAATCTTGTAAAAAATTATAAAAGAGAATGAGAAATAAAAAAACATTAGACCATCACATAAATAAAGCATTGTGCATGATAGGTATCCCATCTTGATTCTATTGGAACTCTAAACTAGTTAGACTTTGAGTTGGGCAGGTATGTATGCATAAGTGTATATGTGCACACTTGTATGAATGAACGAGTGAATAAAGCTTTTCATTCACAAAGAGAACAATAAAACTTTTAATTAGCAGTTGTTTCTACATGCCTTGAATCTCTGCATAACAAATACATAGCACAGGAGGAATTATAAAGACTCTGCCTACTAAGCTGTGTGAGAGCTTGACACAGGGTATATTACACTAATCCAAACTGGATGTGAGCAAAGCCTATTTGATAGTACTTCATCTAGTTTCACCAAAATGGATGAAAGTGGCAATCAGTACAACTATAGCTAGACAATAATACCTGGGGATAAGGATGGGAATGATACAGTCCCAGTCAATGATTAATAGGTCATCTAGAAGTCAGGCATGCCCCACCTATAGTGGGGAGGATGAAAATTGTTTTGAGTTGGTTTTAGTTTCAAATGATCACCTAAATCAAGCATGTGTGACATATGGGATTGCAAATGTTGTTGAACGTCCATCTGTTCCAGTCACCATGGTCAGTGATAAAGGGTGACACATTGCTAATCTGTGATCCATGTAATTAGAAGTAGAATAAAATATTTGATGAATTCAGACAGCTTAATCTATACTATAGTACTGTGATGGCGAACCTATGCCCTCTTTGCCAGCTGCACTTCCGGGTTCCATAGTGTGCATGCGTGCTGACCAGCTGTTCTTCACACATGCACATGATGGAACCTGGACATACATCTAGCGATGGCGCACATGCGTGTGCAGCCAGATGCTCTCTTTCGGGTTCTGTTGCCAGCATGCTTGAAGACCAGCTGGCCAGTGCACATGTGCGCAATGGAACCCGGAAGTGCAGCTGGCTGCCCTGTGCATGCGCCCCGGCCAACTGATCTCTTCCGGGTTTCAGTGCTCTGCTGCGCGCACTAGCACACACATACACTCCAGTTTTGGCACTCTATGTCAAAAGGGTTAGCCACCTCTGTTATATTTCTATAGCTATAATACAGATCTATAGAAGATAATACAAATCTACTTATTAATTTGATTTATATCCAACCTTTTCTCCTGGTGCTCAAGGAGGTAGCATTCCCTTATCCCAACAACAACCCTGTCAAGTGAGTTGGACTGAGAAAGAGTGAGTAGCTCAGAGTTCCAAAATGAGCTTCCATGGTTGAAAAACTGAATGCAATATTCCAAGTGTGGCCTTACCAAGGCCTTATAAAGTGGTATTAACTTCATGTGATCTTGATTCTATCCCTCTGTTTATGCAGCCTAGAACTGTGTTGGAAGCTGCCAAAAAAGCCAACACAGTTCTAGGCTGCATAAACAGAGGGATAGAATCAAGATCACGTGAAGTGTTAATACCACGTTATAAGGCTTTGGTAAGGCCACACTTGGAATACTGCATTCAGTTTTGGTTGCCACGATGTAGAAAAGATGTGGAGACTCTAAAAAGAGTGCAGAGAAGAGCAACAAAGATGTTTAGGGGACTGGAGACTAAAACATATGAAGAACAGTTGCAGGAACTGGATATGTCTAGTTTAATGAAAAGAAGGACTATGATAGCAGTGTTCCGATATCTCAGGAGTTGCCACAAAGAAGAAGAAGTCAAACTATTCTCCAAAGCACCAGAGGGTAGAACAAGAAGCAATGGGTGGAAACTAATCAAGGAGAGAAGCAACTTAGAACTGAGGAGAAATTTCCTGACAGTTAGAACAATTAATCAGTGGAACAGCTTGCCTCCAGAAGTTGTGAATGCCCCAACACTGGAAGTCTTTAAGAAGATGTTGGCTAGCCATTTGTCTGAAATGGTATAGGGTTTCCTGCCTAGGCAGGAGGTTAGAAGACCTCCAAGATCCTTTACAACTCTGCTGTTGTAGTGTATAAAACAGACTTCATCCAGATTGCCCTATGTCATATTAACTATATTGTCTTGGTTTAGACACTATACTGTACACTGAAGAGAATAGTGAAATACTTTCCATTGTATTTCACTGTTTTATACAATACTGTACAGTTATGCAGCCTGCCTTTTTAAAACTAAAGCAGATGTCAGTTCCATTCACCCATGCACTTGTTGTATAACAGAGAAGCACTGTTGCCCCAAACATAATATGAATATTACAAGATGATCTCTACATTCTCTTCTTCACCCTTCAGTGCACATTGAAACTAATTATTCTCTCCTGTTTTCTATAGATGGGATCCACAGCGTTGCTGCCCAGTGCATGCTTCAGGTGACCATTATCACAGATGAGATGCTGACCAACAGTATCACTTTGCGACTGGAGAACATGTCCCAAGAACGCTTCCTTTCACCACTGCTGGCTCTCTTTCTTGAAGGAGTAGCAACTGTATTATCCGCTCCCCGTGATCATGTTGTTCTTTTCAACATCCAGAATGACACGGATGTTCAGGCTGCCCAAATCCTGAATGTTAGTCTGTCAGTACAATTGCCTGATAGAATCCACGGCAGCCATTATATTCCTTCAGAAGATCTCCAAGAACGACTGTACCTCAACCGGACACTCTTGACTGCTATTACGGAGCAGAAGGTCTTGCCTTTTGATGATAACATTTGTTTGCGGGAACCCTGTGAGAATTATATGCGCTGTGTCTCGGTGTTGAAGTTTGACAGCTCAGCACCCTTCATTTCCTCCAACACTATACTTTTCCGTCCTATCCACCCTGTCAACGGTCTGCGTTGCCGTTGCCCACTGGGTTTTACTGGTGATTATTGTGAAACTGAGATTGATCTTTGCTATTCCAATCCCTGTGGAAATAATGGCCATTGCCAAAGCCGGGAAGGAGGATATACTTGTGAGTGCCAAGAGGGCTACACTGGTAAGTATTGATTTGGGGGGAAATCAGCCAAGGGAGAAGATTCCTCAAAAGAGAGCCGCTTAGTAATCATTGGAAGCTGTTATCTTTGTTCTCTTGATAAACCCTAGTGCCAACATTCTACCTGCAATCATTGCAATCATTTTCTCCAAGAGTGTTTTTATTGTTCAAAATGACTTTTGTAATTAATTTATGCTTGTTAAGTAAGAGGGATTACAATGCTGAAAGATAGAGGCTTCAAACTTGGAAAGAGAAGATAGAAAGGTTATCAGCCCAACAGCCTATCTGAAACTTTCCCAGTAACATGGCCTAGGTAACCACAATTCCTATCATCTTTAGACAATGTCCATCACTAAGAAAAGGCCACTGGGTGCTGTTGAGATATAAGACTAACTGCCATAAGTTGCAGGATTGGTACTGTTGAAGACTTGTTGAAGTTGTCACCTAGAAGACACAAAATCACCCATTATTTCTATAAACGATTTCTTACAGCAGAAGGTTCGAGGGGCTAAGAGTAAAGCTCAGAACATCTTGTGCTAGGAAGTCAGCTGTAGTCTATAAAAGCCTGAAAGATGGCCTTCTTTGAACTTTTATCCTAAGCTGCTAATCAAGTTTGTTTTAGGATTCTGAATCTGAGAAATATGAACAAATGTTCATGCAAGACATTTCTTTGGGTATAGGTGCCATGTGTAGTACTTCTGTTTTACACGTCTAGTGGGAAATATATACAGGTAGTCCTTGACTTACAAACATTTCATTTAGTAACCATTCAAAGTTAATACAGCACTGAAAAAATGACTTCTGACCAGGGGTGGGATTCAACTTTTTTTACTACCGGTTCTGTGGCCGGCGTGGCATGGCAGGGGAAGGATACTGTAAAATCTCCATTCCTCCCCACTCCAGGGGAAGGTTACTACAAAATCCCCATTTCTTCCCGGTTAGCTGGGACTCGGGAGGCAGAGAATAGATGGGGGCAGAGCCAGTCAGAGGTGGTATTTACCAGTTCTCTGAACTACTCAAAATTTCCGTTACCGGTTCTCCAGAACTGGTAGGAACCTGCTGAATACCACCTCTGCTTCTGACCATTTTTCACACTTACAACTGTTGCAGTGTCCCCATGGTCACGTGATGAAAAATAGCGCGCTTGGCAACTGGTTCATATTTATCACGGTTGCTGTGTCCTGGTGCCACATGATTCCCTTTTATATACCTTCTGACAAACAAAGTCAATGGGGAAGCCAGATTCACTTAACTACTGGGTTACTAACTTAACAACTGCAACAATTCACTTAATCACTATGGCAAGAAAAGTTATAAAATGTGGCAAAACTCACTTAACAAATATTTCACTTAGCAACATAAATTTTGTGTTCAATTACGATCGTAAATCAAGGACTGCCTGTAATTTATAAATTGCAGAAGCATCTTTTTCCAGAAGGAATATAAAGGCATATGTACCCCCCCCCAGTAGGTATATATAACAGTTTCTCACCCTGGTGTTAATTCCTTCCATCAAGAATGTTTTTAAAAATCTCCACTTCCATGCTAATCATCTGGATTGCAATCTTCACCACCCTCATGAGTTCACTCATTCAGTAATGAACTTCCCCCAAGTGCTTTTCAGGTCTCTTAACCAAAGTTCTATCAAACCATCTGATGACCAGTGGAATTTTCCTAGAATTGTCTGCTCTGAATAACTGCAAGACACCAGACCCTTAAATCCCACACTGTAGTTTTTCCTGAATTGGATTGGATTCTCTTTTCTATTTAGCAGCCACAAGATATTAGTGGGACTAAAACTCTCTTTGATCAAGCAACTGTTCATGTCAAAATGTCACCAGATATAATCCACTGCAGTATGATTGACTGTAGTGAAAATAGTCCAGAAAGTTACATATAAAGTACACGTTAGAGCTAATGTACTTTTAGATTAGAAAATTTGCTTACTATGTTAGGTTGCTTAGACAAATATTTATTAGCAGTAATAGAAAATAAAATATCTGTATTTGGGTAACTTGTATAGAAAATAGATGAATTGAAATAAACACATACTAAAACTGTATGATATACAGGTATTTTTCATGTATTTTTAAAATGATTTGCTGATAATTTAGTATGAAAAAAGAAATGGTTATGAATTCTTATCAATTCATGTGACATGATCTAGAACTAATTTTCATCAGTTTGCACCAGTGATTCATTCCTTCTAAAACTTTCCATAAATTCATTCTTACTAAAGAATTGGTTGTTTTGGAATAGAATGAGGCAAAGGAAGACCAAGATGCTCAGTCTAGTTGAATCAGGGAGAATTACAAGAAAAACATCACAAGATTGTGTTTGTTTCACTCCTGGTTATAGAGTAGAATAGAACAGAGTGGGCTATAGAAGAAGTTCCCTTCTTTTTAGGGAAAAGATAATGCCTGGCATCTCCTCTCCCAAGACACCTTGGTATTCTTTATTTTTTGCTGCCAATTTTCCAATTATTCCTTTAATCAACTACTATGGCTTTGACACAATTTTTGTTAGTTTCTCTGGAAACATGAACTAGAATATTGTAAATTGTAATGTATAGGTTAGTGATGGCCAACCTTTTTGGGACCAAGTGACCAAACCAGAACATGCATGCCTGTGGGTGCATGTGCTGGAGTACCGGAAACCCCCAAGCCAGCTGGCCAGCGCATGTATGCCTGTTTTCTGAGCCATTTTCAGGCTGTTTTGGGGCTGTTTTCAGGCTATTTTCAGGCCAGTTTCTGGCCCAAAAAATGACCCGGAAAAGGAACAAAAAATAGCCTGGGTTTTGGCCATTTTCAGGCTGTTTTACAGTGTTCCAGCACCCGCAAGGACCAGCTGGATGGTGCCAGAACCAGAAGAGCAGCTGGAGATTGCCCACAAAGAGGGCACTGCATGCCACCTCTAGCATGCATGCCATAGGTTCGCCATTACTGGTATAGCTTTACCCTGGGTTAATTTTAAAAAAAAAACTAAACTAAAATTAGATTGTGGACATTGCAGAATTCAGCAGCAAAGGTATTTTGATGGACTAGTTAATTCATTTATCTATGGCCATTTTCCTACTCAAGCCCTTCCTCCCTGTCTCTTAATTATTTTTCTAATAATAAACCATGCTTCTTTCTTATATTATTTTCTCTATGGAAAGCACAGAAAGCTATTTGTTAAATAATAGCGAACTAAAATCCAGAACTACTAAAACTATACATGATATCAGTGTGGATATTAGTGAGTTTTAGGTAGTATTCATTTCACAAATGCAATTTCCTAAATGCCATCACAATGGATCCCATTGCATTCATATCACTACAGCTAATGTTAATCGAAACTCACACGGGGCTTCAAAATTTGTAATCCTATCCAGGTACTATCACTATACTTCAGACTGAAAATTATATTACAAGGATGTCAATGTTAGCAGCATATTGACTGATAATTCACGTTACTTAGAGTGACAACTGGTGAAACACTCCATACCTTCTGTAGTCCACATTTTGTCTTAAGATATCTTCTGTTTTAGAGGAATTGGTTTGTATGGATGACACAGTCTTGTGTCAGCAGGAGCATCCCCTGAAGGTTGTGTGCTTTTCATAGACAGACTCCCTAGAAAAAGAAACTCTTGCTGAGGTATGTTCCAGGAAATGCAGGTCCCTGTAGCCAAATGAGAGGAAAGCTATTTCTGTGTTTAGTGCTTATGGTGAGGCTGGAGAAGAGTAGCAATGAGAGTTCGTTGCCCTGTGTAAATCTATTTCTGCTCTTTTCTTTTTTTGGCTGCAATATTGGCTCTCCCTTTGCAGGTAGAGGAGGAAGGGGGAGGCAGGCAGCATGGTGGGGAGGTGGAATAGGGGCTTTGTCTGCTCAAGATTGGGGAGGGGCACTCTGGGAGAATATTTGTTTCCTTGGCAACCAAAGCTGGTCACTAGGGTAAAGTAGCAAAAAGAGGCTGGGAATAAATCTTCTATTTAAAAAAAATCTTGATGAAAATGTGTGTGTATGTGTGTGCACACACACGGATGTGTATGCATGGCAGGGGTATGTGGTACATATAAAGGAATGAAGAATAAACTGGAGTAATGGAGAGGAACAGGATGGAGAAGGAAAACCCTTTGATTAGGTAAAGGGAAAGAGCAGAAAGAATGAGAAGACACAGACATATTTAGTGGACATTTAGCTATAAAAATGCCATGGGAAGCTGAATCTTTATAAATCTCCACACTTTCTGTAGCCCTATTTCTTGCTCTACATTCTGCAGTTTGTCTCCGAAATGTACAGCAGTCAAAATTGTATCGCATTGCCATGACTGCACCATCTTACAAACTTCTTGGGAGCATCCCTTAGGTCAGAGGCTCTCAAACATTTCTAGGTTACAAAAATCTAGAATAAAACCAATGAGCAAATAAATAAATAGATAAATAAATCCTGAAGCCCCTGCTCAAAAAGCAAACTCTAATGATGGAAAATTGGCTGTCTTCAAACAATATTTTCCCCCTCTTAGACATGGAGCTGTGTTTCATAGATTCCCATGAAACATAGTGTGAAGAAACATCTTTTAGGTGATTTAGAGTCTAGTTTGCATGAATATATTTGGAGTAAAACTGCATGTGGCATGTTGACCAGAATGTACAAAACTGACCTGTACTGTTCATACTATTAACAGGAAATGCGCATGTGATATACGGTAGGTATAGTTAGGGTTAATAACTTAGTCTGCACTTTCTCCACCTTACTAAAACATGTGAAAGTCTTGCTTGACCATATGGAGGATCAGTGGCACAGGTCAACATCTATGGGCCTATCTGGAAGTGATCACAGTGTGTAGAATATTGAGATTTGGATTATAAGGGACATAAATGATAAAAAGCATATGTTTATAAATGAAATGAAAGAAAAATATATATGTGTCCAAATATATCTAAAATTAGGGGAAACAGGAAGAGTAGAACAGACTCAAATGAAGATTGTCTGATGTAATGGGATGGAGTTGGTAATACCTGTAGGAAATATTAATGATAGTGAAGTTTTGATTATGAATGAAATGTACAATGAAATCTATTTTGATGATAATTAATGGTGGGTGGTTGAACTTTTTAGTTTATTCCCCCCCAAAAAACTATTTGCTTTTATGTTCTTATAATATTTTTAATTTTGCATGCCATCTTGAGTCCTTTTTTAGTTGGGAACTTATTAATATAATGAATTATTAATAATGATTAAATATTAATATATTTAATCCATGCATGTGGCAAATGAATTAATATACATGTAAATGCAAAGTTATGTATGTTTATAGTTATATTAGTGAATTATTGGTTGGGAACTACTGCATATGTATTTTTAAAATCAAAATAATGCTTTTCTGTTGACAGAGAACCAGAATGATTTGTGGTGAATATTAGATCTGAAAATTAATGTATCAAAGAACAATGCAGTTGTGTTTGGCAAGGAAAAGGAGTGAACAATTACTGTATGTGTTAAACATAAATGGTAAAAATTAGAGCAACTAGGCAAATTGAATCTTGGTGTTGTGGTTACTAAAGATGGAAGAAATGGATGGAAAAAAATTCAGTATGGGTAAATGCTGTTGCAACAGTACGGAGGTCATGTGTAGTTTGTTGTGAGTAATGAATGTTTGTCAAAGGGGTGAAAAGGGCTGTAAAAGAGTCCTTTTGCCCAATGTGTTACATGTAAATGAGTTTTGGGTATGTCAGGGAAAACAGGAAAGAGTGCTTTTATATTAGAACTGAAGGGAAGGGGAACTTAAGAAGTGCATATGGTAAACAAAAAGTGATAGGGTCAAGACTCGTGGACTGAATACAGAAAGAATGACTGGTAGCGAAAAGAACGTTGGGGTGTTTTGCTTGTACATAGTGAATGAAAGAAAATTGAATATGAAAACAAATATAGGAATGCACAGTGAATGGATTGAAAAGAAGGGAACAACTGAGAATAAAATTAGATGGGTGAAATCCTGAAAAATTGAGAGGTGAGTAGTTTAAAGGTTTCAAGAATAAAAGGTGATATACGATGTGGCAAATGAACATGACGGGAAGAGGAATAGTTTGCAGAAAGGCATGGAGAAGTATAGTGAGTAATGTTGGCATAAACTTGTTTTAGCAGTTTCCTTTTCTCAATGTGCCTTTAATTTCTTTGGTTTACTATTTCTCAGTATAGTACTTTTTAGTATTTTTATTTGGTATGAGTTTATATCATCTCTTTACCACCACAACAACTCTGTGAGGTAGTTTCTGCTGAGGGCCTGACTGGCCTAAAGTCACACACTAGACTTCCATGGCTGAGGGTGGCCAAACCCCTGAAATTTCCGTGCCATACTAGTTCTCTCCTTACTCCTTTGCTGTGTTATGTTCTGCATAATGTTGCTTACTCTGAAAGAGACTAGGGGATAGGAATATATGTTCTATAGTAAATTGGAATTCCATGTAGACCAAAGTTCCAACTTTGATTTGGAGCAGGTTTTTTTTTTTTAATTGGACAGATTATGATCTTGTCCCTTCAAGAGCTGGAGGTAGCATACATATCCCTTCTTCTCCATTTCTCCTTCCACAACTATCCTATGTAATAATTTAGGCTTAAAAAATAATCAAAGTCAGTGAGCTTCCATGGCTGTGTCTGAATTTGAATCTGGCTCTCTCAATCCTACGGTAGTCGAGTACAGTAGTTTTACTATCATAATATATTACTCACTGGAATTTTGCTCTAGACTAGATCCTTCTGCCACTTCTTTTGTCTCTGTCTCCTTCTTCTCTTCTGTTTTGTGATACAGTTTTCATATATATAAAATTATTTGCATTATTATATAGTGAGACATGCAATTTCATGTGTTTCATCTACTTTAGCTCTTATTACAGAGTAACAACCATGCTTTTGGCACAAGCCTTCTAGCAAACACCTGCTTCTCACTTAAGAGCATAATTATGGCATGTGTACGGATAATGAGGTATCATTTAACCCTATGTCCAAGGCCTCATAAATGCTTTGCTTTGCTGAATGCAACTGAAGAAAATAGCTCAGAAATTTCTCAGAGTTAGGTAACTTGCATTTATTAAATGTAATACATTTATTTACAATTCATTTTAGTTGGTGCTTCAGAAACTAATCCTAACCAAGGTTGGGCCATATGTGAAAGTGAACTTTTCACTATTAATTTGTGATGCATTTCACCATGCATTACTAACATTTCTAGCTTGGATGTGTAAAATGGGATCAACATTGCAGGAAAAATTATATATATTTTTGATAAAGTACTTTTCATATTTATTATGGTCAAGAGATTTATGTGAAGGTTATATTGAGGAGACAAGCCAAGTAAATAGGCCAGGTTTAGCTACAAATTCATTTTATAACATCTATCCAATCCCTCCCTTTCCTGTCCCTATTTCTGCATATGTCAGAGACAGAATATGGCCAGTGGAATCATTGCACTTTGTAATATGGCCTCAGCATAAATTCCTGTTATTATGTATATTTATAGCAGCCTCATTTTTTTCCCTAGGGTGAAATTTGAACCTGTCCTGCAGTTTCCTAAGTGACTTCAGGATAATATAGAAATAAGTTTCTATTAAATTACCTCATAAGCCAGACAGGGAATGTGTTGAGTCCAGCAGCAAAATGGTGTGTCTGCACTCTGCAGCCTGTCAAATTATTTCTTCCCATATCCCAAAATCTTTAGAACAGCTTCTTGAAATTCCCTTTAAGGCTTCTTTCCAGTTCAAATTGTACTTCAAGGAAGTTTTATAATTTTGTCTGGAGGCCCAAAGACTATATGATCAGATTCTACTAATTTTCACAGGCCAAGTGATGGTAAATATCTTCTAGATCCTAACATCACCTTGCTAAACACCCAATTCTTGCAGTTTTTTCTAATGTGCATGTACATCAATCTATAAAGGGTGGATTAGTATTATTTATTTATTTTATTGTCTTCTTTGCTTTGTCCTTTTATTGGTGGTATTATTATTATTATTATACAATTGTATCACAGTGGCCAGTTGTTTCGCCGGATTTGGCATTGGTTACTAATCAGGCCCCACCCAGGGGCCTAGGACGTCGTAACGTATTTTCGTAATATGCGTGCAGATCCAAGCAGTGCGGCTTTTTGCATTTGACTGATGGTGATTTTGTCAATTTTTAACTGTTTTAAATGTAATTCCAGTGCTTTTGGAATAGCACCCAGTGATCAACAGTTTCATCATGATCAACAGTTTCATCATCATCATCATCATCATCATCATCATCATCATCATCATCATCATCATTATTATTATTATACAATTGTATCACAGCAGCCAGTTGTTTCGCCGGATTTGGCATTGGTTACTAGTCGGGCCCCACCCAGGGGCCTAGGACGTCGTAACGTATTTTCGTAATATGCGTGCAGATCCAAGCAGTGCGGCTTTTTGCATTATTATTATTATTATTATTATTATTATTATTATTATTATTATTATTATTATTATTATTATTATTATTATTATACAATTGTATCACAGCGGCAAGTTGTTTCACCGGATTTGGCATTGGTTACTAGTCGGGCCCCACCCAGGGGCCTAGGACGTCGTTATGTATTTTCGTAATATGCGTGCAGATCCAAGCAGTGCGGCTTTTTGCATTTGACTGATGGTGATTTTGTCAATTTTTTAACTGTTTTAAATGTAATTCCAGTGCTTTTGGAATAGCGCCCAGTGTGCCAATTACCACTGGAATTACCACTGCTGGTTTGTGCCATAGTCGTTGAATTTCGATTTTTAAGTCCTGGTATTTTGCGATTTTTTTCATGTTCCTTCTCAGCGACCCTGCTATCACCTGGTATTGCAATGTCTATGATTGTGACCTTATTTTTCTCAACCAGTGTGATGTCTGGTGTATTATGAGCCAGTATTTTGTCTGTTTGTATGCGAAAATCCCACAAGATCTTGACCATCTGATTTTTGGTGACTTTTTCAGGCTGATGTTCCCACCAGTTTGTTGCTGTTTTAATATTATAATTTTTGCACAAATTCCAATGGATCATTTGTGCTACTGAATTGTGCCGCAATTTATAATCAGTCTGCGTGATTTTTTTACAGCAGCTGAGTATGTGATCAACAGTTTCATCAGCTTCTTTGCAAAGTCTGCATTTGGCATCATCAGAGGATTTTTCGATTTTGGCTTTAATGGCATTTGTGCGGATAGCTTGTTCTTGCGCAGCCAGGATTAGTGACTCTGTTTCTTTATTTAATGTACCTGTTGTTAACCATAACCAAGTTTGTTCACTGTCCACTTTATCTTTTATTTTTTCCAGAAATTGGCCATGTAGTGCTTTGTTCTGCCAACTCTCCATTCTTGATTTTATCACATGTTTTCTGTATTCTTGTTTCGTCTGTTGGGCCTTCAGTAGTTTTTTTTTCTTTACTTCAATTAATAGATGTTCTTTACTTTCTTTTAAATAATCAGCCAGTGCATGTTTTTCTTCTTCAACTGTTTGCTTCACTTGTAATAATCCTCTGCCACCTGATTTTCGTGGCAGGTATAGTCTATCAGTATCACCACGTGGATGTAAACTGTAGTGCATTGTCATTAGTTTCCTGGTTTTTTGGTCCAAAATGTCCAAATCAGCTTGTGTCCAGTTAACTATACCAGCTGTGTATCTTATAACTGGTATTGCCCAGGTATTTATGGCCTTGATTGTATTTCCACCATTCAATTTAGATTTCAAAATTTTCCTAACTCTGTTGGTGTACTCTTGCCTGACAATAGTTTTTACTTCTCCATGCTTGATATTATCCAACTGCAGAATGTCTAACTATTTGTAGGCTTCGTTTTCATTGCATTTAATTAGTTGGCCATTGGGCATTTCAATTCCCTCACATGCAGTGATTTTGCCTCTTTTTATGGATACAGTGGCGCATTTTTCCATGCCAAACTGCATTGAAATATTGGTGCTGAATACTCGGACTGTGTTTGTCAATGATTGGATTTCTATTTCTGACTTTCCATAGAGTTTCAAATCATCCATATATAGTAAATGCGAAATTTTTTCAGCTTCTTTGGTTGTTTGGTAGCCTAATTTCATTTTTTTTTAAGATTATTGATAGTGGGATCATTGCGATGATGAAGAGAAGAGGTGAAAGTGAATCACCCTGGAAAATTCCTCGCTTGATATTAACCATTCCGTAGATCTCATTCCCTACTGCCAATTCAGTTCTCCATTGTTTCATCGCCTTTTCAGTAAAGGATGTTATATTTTTGCTAATGCCAGTTGTTTCTAAGCATTTTATGATCCAACTATGTGGCAGTGAGTCAAATGCCTTTTTGTAATCAATCCAGACCATATTCAAGTTCGTTTTTCTGTTCTTACAATTTTCTAATATCTTTATCAATTAGGAGCTGATCTTTTGTGCCCCTGCTCCTTCTTTTGTTGCCTTTTTGCTCTACTGGCAAGATGTTGTTTGTTTCCAAATAATCCATCATGTTATCTGCAATAATGCCTGTGAGTAATTTGAAGGTTGTTGGCAAGCATGTTATTGGTCTGTAGTTTTCAGGTGTTGTTCTTTTAGTTGCATCTTTCTGAATCAAGTATGTTTTTCCAGTTGTCAACCATTCATCAATTTGGTCCTCTTATACATCCCAAAGCACTTTTTCCAGATCACATCTGAAGCATTACACAGCCCTACTGGTCTTACTACACCCATATTATGAGAGCTAACTGGACAATTTTTAAAAGCGTAACATGCCTTTTTTTTATACATTCAGATGCAATAAAACATTTGGATTTTGTTTCATCCACTTTGAAGCATACAGCTTCTTCAAAAAGTAGAATTTGTCTCTTAACTTTCAGAGCTTTGATATGTAATAAAACTGGACCCTTTTCTGTCTGCTGCCAAATCTTGCTATTCATAATGATTAATGCTGCATTCACACTATTTGTTCACGTTGATTTTTTTTTTTAGTAGCCTTAGTCTTTCAGTAGTTGGAGATTTACATCCATGTGAATCTGCTGTAAGGTTTTTAACCTGTTTTGCCACAACCATGGAACTGGACTTTTAATAAGAGAAAGAAGAGAAAGGAAGATCAGTTACAAAAGAGGAAACTCATTTGCAACTCGCAAAATTATATTTTTATTATTATTTTAAAAAATGATACACTTATTAAAAATCAAAATTAGATTGTTGGGATAGAACCAGAGGTGGGTTCTTACCAGTTCGCACCTATTTGGTAGAACCAGTTCGTCAAATCTACTGAACCGGTTAGAAGAGGTTCCACCAGTGGACCCGGAAAGCAAGCCATACCTACAGAAGAGGTTCCAAAATTTTTTGAAACCCACCACTGGTCCTTGGATATGATTATTCTACACTATCATGCTCATATTTATAAAACTCAGTGCCTCTGTGAAAGGTAAGGATGACTACTGCGTTTGTGGTGCAATCAGAACATTGCGTGTGTTGAAGTTGTTTTAACGCAAACCAAAAATGCCTTTTAAAAAACAAGTTTACATCATATTCTTATGCATGCCAGTGCTGTGTGTGAGGTAATTTAAGGTGGTTCTGACAAGTGTCGTCGGATCTTCATATCCGGTCACATGGGCGGCAAGCCACTCCCATCCAGTCACATGGGCGGCAAGCCACTCCCACAAAGGAGGCCACACCCACAGAGTCAGTTCGACTCTGTGGGTGTGGCCTCCTTTGTGGGAGTGGCTTTAATTTTTGAAACCCACCACTGGATAGAACCAATAATGTTGCTCAGAAGATTAGGACCAAGTCTCCCCTAATACATTATATTATTATTCTGGCTGGATTGACTTGCTTTTCCTCTTGAAATATGAACTGTTGAAAATTTACAATCTCAGTTTTTGAGGTATTGGCAGAGAATTTGATACATGCATTTAGTTTGCCTTGCAGTTACTTAGGACAAAGCATCTTGAAAATCTTTTATGAGTATTTTATTGGATCACAATTGAACACAATTCTTTTGGGAACCCTTCTTGAAATGCTACTAAGACTTCAGACCTTTGCATACTTGCTTGCAAATACAGAAGAACAGAGTTGAAAGAGACCTTGGAGGTCTTCTAGTCCACCCCTCCCCCTGTTCAAGCAGGAAATCCTATACCATTTCAAATAAATGATTGTCCAATCTCTTCTTAAAAACCTCCAATGTTGGAGCACTCGCAACTAAGCCTAGTGTAAATGTGTAGGTTTAATCTAAAGTATATAACTCTGCAGGATGCTATGTAAATATGACCCTGAGATCAAAATAGCCAATTTTATATTGCTAAAGAGAAGCATTGAAGCACAAATGATTGAGCTCAAATTATCCTACTTCAGACATGTTATGTGAAGATCTAGATTCCAGGAAAAGGCTCCAAGGTAGAAGGTCAAAAGAAAGAGAAGAAAAAGATGGCCAGTTGCAAGATAGATAGACCTGTTTACTTTTAGAAAATCTGAAAGAACAGATCAGGGACAGAGTTTGAGATGCTCAAGATTTATCAGGAGATGTAGCTCCAGCTATTGACGACATTGGTTGGCAATTTGTTGTTGTCATTCAGCCACTAAGATGTGTCCAACTCTTTGCAACCCCAGGGACCATAACATGCCAGGTTCCCTTGGTTGAGAATAATGATAGTTAAAAGTCTGGATTCTGGAGCATTCAAATAGAGGGATGTTTGTGTAAAATAGGTCATGTGGCTAAACTAGTTAGCTTCCAATCTATCCTAATGAAACTGTTGTTGTCTGAACCCAGTAATTAAAACAAAAATGAGAGAGGAGGGAAGCTAATGTTGGCAATCTGGTTTAGGATTCAGAAGTCTTTGAAGGTAATGAAAAATAAACAAGGAAATCTGAAAACAAGGCTGAAAGGAAGGGTGTAAAAGAAAAATCTTGTGGGGAGAAAAACATGTTTCGGTTTCATCTATTTATTTTAGACAAATCTCAGCTTTGGTTACTTGAAATTTACAACAAATGAATGCAAACATTTTAAAAATCAGAATTTGGGTCTTCTTTGTTTCCAATACAAACTTTTGAGAAAAAGTGGTATCAAATTATCAGCTTAGTTTATTTGTGTCCATGAAAGACTATTCCTGGTAAATGCAGCTTTTCTACATTATAAGATCCTGCTTTTTCAACTCTACAAGCTATTTGCTTTGCAAATTGAGAAATGAACAACTGATAGAGTTAAAGTAATAAAAATATTCACATAAATCTGCCTGAAATTACTCCTTCAGATTGCTAAAAATACAGGGAACAGATTTGCTTATTTCTAACACATGCTTTGCAAATGAACATCGTTTTGTTGAAGACATCCCATTGTTAAGCAGTTTCCATTAACAAAAGCAGCTGCATGCATATTGATAGAATATATCAAATACATTTGCCACATTAAACCTTCTGATTAGTCAAATTTTTCACTAAAGCAAATGGAAGAGTAAACTCTGGAGAATCAGGCTTGTTAGGGCTAGGTTTTCTAATCAAGTTTTAATTCAGCTTGCACAAACATGCAAATGGTTTATACGATGTGACCAGAGATTTTCTCAGATTGCTCTTGTGTTTTAGTGCTAAAATGATATCTTGGGTTATTTGACTATTTATCTTCTGCTTTATTTTCTGCTTTAATTGGTGGGAAATCCCAGCCACTACTTAACTACAACTGATATCTGAGAACAAAGTGGAAACTGATATTGCACTGCTAATTTTCAGAGTTATGTTATAGATCTTAAGAACTTGGACATCATTTTAAAAAGGCCCATTACTTAATATCATACATGTTCATATATTTTTAGTTTTTCTCCTTATGCAGAGAAATCAGAAAAAAACAGCCAGGCACCTTAAATTAAACTGATTTCTGTAGTCTCACAAATAAGAAAGATCAGCATTGCAATAGTATCAAAACAGGAAATAGAAAAGAATAGCTGAACGTAGCATAAAACTAGGCTTTAAGAGTTTTGGGAAAATAAAATGTTTTCCCTTGGCTTTGAAAAGTGGGGAGATGATAGTTATTGAGTCCACATGGTGACATCTGCTTCTTTGAGGAGAAAAGTTGTGCTCTCAGCCTTAAAGAAGACTTTGGGGTATCCTCAATATGATACTTATGATTCCAAAGATTCTAGATGGTTTCCATCCAGTCTCCAATCATCCCTTTTTAGGAAAGATTGTGGAGAAGGTGGTTGGACTTTAGCAATGATCTTTGAAAAGATGGATTGTCTGAACCCATTGCAATTGGTTTTCAGGCTGGATCACAGTATGAAGACAACATTGGGTGTCCTTTTTGGTGACCTGATTTGTAACTAGGATGAGGGTACTGCGGTTTTTTTGTGCTCCTTGAGGTCTTTAATAATTTTAATCATGATAGCCTTCTGCACTGGCTGCAAAAATTTGGATCATTTAGGTCTGAGGATGTTCCATTATTGATTTTGGGTGGGATTGCATTTCACCACTCAAGACTGGTGTGTAACTTGGTTATACTTGGTTATACTGCAACTGACATGTTCTGTTCAAAGAGCAGGTGGTAGCTGTGGCCAAGTGGATCTTTACACATGTGTACCCAATGCGCCACTGGAAACTTTTCCTGAACTTGAAGGCTTTCAGGCAGTCACTCACACACTAGTCACCTCACAAATAGATTACTGTAATGTACTCTACTTGGAATGGTCCTTGAAGAGCACTTGGAGGTCCAGAATGCAACAATCTGGACAGTGTGGGGCATGCTTCATTATTTCTGTGTGATCACACTGTTCTCCGAGTTGCACTGGTTACAAATTGGCTTCTGGGAGCAATTCAAGGTGCTGGTTATCATCTATAAAATTATTCATGGCACAGAGCCTTTTTTCTTCTTCATGGGACCACTTATCTTTGGTTGTTTTTGCCTACCCAGTGTGATCAGGAAAAGTAGGTCTGCTCCATGTCCTATTGATTAAGCAGTATCATCATGTGGGAATCAGAAAGTGTGGGTGGCTTTTGGAATGATACTCATTCAGACATCCAGATGGCTCCCATTCTAATGATGTTCAGGAAGATGGGCTATTCTTCCAAGATGTGGATAGAGTGAAGGTTGAGCCCTTGCTGGAGGATATGTGTGTGATTATACTGTATGTTGTTTTGAGAGCCTCTCATGATTTCCTTTCGTGTTTTGTATTTTTTTACTTTTAATTTGTAATCCATTCACAGTCAGGAGTTATATAGCCTATAAATGGTATAAATACTACTAGTAGTATATACAATTATACAACCAAATCCAAGTGCTTTGCTTCAGATGCATTTGTGGGAAGAAATTCAACTGTGTTTGGAGTAGCTTTGAGTGTTAACTAATTTTGAGAATTATGGAGAATGTAGGGGAAGAATACATATGTTTGTTGATAGATACTTTTTGCTTCTGCTACAGGAGAGAACTGTGAAGTGAATTCCCGGTTGGGCCGCTGTACCCCTGGTGTCTGCAAGAATGGTGGCACCTGTGTCAACCTGCTGGTGGGTGGTTTCAAGTGTGACTGCCTGTCTGGAGACTATGAGAAGCCGTACTGTCAGATGAGTACCCGTAGTTTCCCGGGCCACTCCTTCCTTACTTTTAAGGGGCTGCGTCAACGCTTCCATTTCACCATTGTTCTCACGTAAGTACTTGGCTTAGGAAAAAAGAAGAAGTCCAATGTAGTTTTGTACCTATATGTACATTATTTTGTCCTTCCTTAAATTTTCCTGACATTCTGTACTATGACCCAGCAGGCTAATCCTTGTAACTATCCCTGTTTTTAAAAAATCTATTTTATTTTCAAAGTTTTTTAAAAAATAGATAGAATATGAAGTCCTGAGAAAAATATTTTAAACATAAAATATAATTAGACAAGTATAAATGTTTAACCAATTTTCCAAATATAATGTTACAGAATTAAATATTTGCAAATAGTTAAAAAAATGGGGGGGGGAATCCCTCTTTTTTTTTTGAAGCCAAATTAGATGGACTATAGTTCCTTGGATAATAGATTCACCTTCATTGAAAATAAGTTCTATAAGTTGAAAAAAATGTCCCATTGTGTCTAGATGGACCATTTTCTACCATTTTAAAATTGTAGTCTTAAAAGTTCTTATACAAAATTCTGCTTCATCTTCAGCATGTTTTTTTATGCTGTTATTTTGGACAATTTAAAAAGACTTGAATATGGACATTATGTGTCAGGGGAATCACCTTGATCCAGACGCTTACCCAAAGCAGGAAGTTGTATAGGTAAACACCGATGGTGTTGCACTTGTATATCTCTCCACTCCCAATAATTGCTGGCTGCATTAGATTTGCATGTGTTTATGTATATGGAGGCTGAGAGCTACCACAAGCATCTGGACTATATAGGCTGCTTAATTTCTTGGATCTGTTTTGTTCAATTTTCAGATGCATTGTGCTACCTGTTGAATAATAAGTGTCTTCCTCTTTCTGTTTAGCAATACTGTTAAGCTAGAAAGGAACTTTTACTAAAAGCAAGCATAGCAAAATTTTTGGGATTTGTGTATCTCACTTCTCATTCTGTCCTTTCAGTGTAAATGGGCATATAAGTACTGTGTTTGTTGTAAGGATGTTATTTGCTTGAGCTCCTCTGATGAGATTATAGAGCCTTCCACATTTCCTGGCCTTACTACCCATAATTATTCCAATTCCATCCTTTTTGTTAGCCTAGCACAAAGAAGCCAGCCAGCCAAAGCCTTTTTGTCCCCAGCAAAGGGTCAGTGATCTCCAGTTCTGCTCTGTATACTTGTCACACACTTTTTCCTCTGGGACTGTGTATGTGTGTGTTTGTGTGTGTGGAGGGGGATGGGGGGAAACTGCCAAGTGCTGACAGTCTAAAATGAATCTACCCAGGAGAGCAATTCTGTGTGTGGTCACAAGGGAAAGGAAGATCTGCTTTGCTCAGAAGGGAACCATATTTTTCAGCCTTGACAGGCTTATCATTCACTGTTTCTATGGGGGAGGGGGTTTATCATTTCCCACCTGCTGCAGAAGCGGTTGCTCCAGTAACTCAGCCCCTTGGTAATCTGGGAGCACACTTTGCTTTGGGGAAGAGACAAAAACAAAAATGGTTGATGCCTGATTTGAGAAACATTCTATTTTTGAATACAGGTAGTCCTCAACTTTCAAGAGTTCATTTATTTGACCATTCAAAAGTTACAGTGGCACTGAAAAAAAAGTGATTTATGGCAATTTTTCACACTTACAACTGTTGAAGCATTCCCATGATCAGGTGATCAAAATCCAAGACACTTGGCAACTGACTCATATTTATGATGATTGCAGTGTCCCGGGGTCATGTGATCTGCCTTTTGCGATATTCTGTGAAGCAAAGTCAATGGGGAAGCCAGATTCACTTAACAACCGTGTTACTAACTTAACAGCTAACTAAAAAACTGCAGCGATTCACTTGATAACTGTGGCAGGAAAATTCATAAATGGGGCAAAACTCACTTCACAAATGTCTGACTTAATCACATAAAGTTGGGGATTAATTATAGTCCTAAATCAAGGACTACCTGTATAGTAATTCATCTAAGGAAATGTCTGTCTGTGTGTGTGTGTGTGTGTGTGTGTGTAAAACTATAGTTTTAATATTCGATAATCAGTTATGAAGCACATATTTTCTCTCTATTTTTTTTTAACCAATTTTATATGTGTTACAAATGTCTCTCTATTCTTCACATATTAGATCAGAACAAAATACCCTTTAGCAACCTTAATAAAATAGAATATGCTGAGCAGATGTAATTTCACATATTCCACTGAGATAGTTAAGAGCCCAAGTATATCTGCAGGTATAAGAACAGAATGTGCTTCTGCTCCTTTGATTCTAAGCGTGTATGTTGGGAAATAAGTATGCTTTTAAAAAAATAATAGACAAGGGTGTATTTGAAATAGTAATAACAAAAGAAAAAATTGCAGCCATGCTGGCAGTTGGTTGCATCCAATTGTAATATTTAAAAAATATTCAAATATACACACACACCACACACACACACACACACACACACACACATACATACATACATACATACATACGTACATACATACACTAAGAAAAGTTGCTTTAGCTAACCAGCAGCAGCGCTAGATTCCCTATGCCAGTCCAACTGTTAACTGACCCCCTTCAATTTTCTGAATGGCAATTTAGGACTGGGGTTCTAAATTTCATTAGTAGGTCCACTTTTCCTACTTCACAAAGGTTGATTTGTGGAGGGCAAATGAAACGTTCAGAACCAGTAGTAAAGAGCTCATATTCTAAATGATGTGTAGTTTTATACAGAGAACATGTATGAGTACCGATTATGAAATGTATAAAATAGATATAGTAGAATTCAAAGGTGGTAGAAATTAATGAATATATATAATTTGTATAGTTTATGCTTTCTGACTTTTCTGAGCTGGTGCTTATTTTAAAAATTCATTATTACTTAATAAGCATGTTTGTAAAATCATTGGGAGCCTTTAAAGGCTTTCATGCTCAAAAATAATGTATTTCTACAAGTGTGAAACTGTATCATTGACAGCTAAAATGCAAAACATATTAACTGACCTATTTGAATGCTGTTTTAGTCTCTTTGTTTTGATAAATCAGACTACATACAGTTGCCAATAAATACAGAAGATGAGATTGAGAATAGTAGATCATCAAGAAAAGACTAGCTTCCATTGTAACAAGTTAACAGACCAGTTTTTATTTTTATAGGTTTTATATTTATTTTTTATTATTAAGCAAATTTATATAGCTGCCCACCTTATATATAAGTAATTCTGGTTGTTATATTGAGAAGCATTCGTGTCTTATTTTCTCATTTGCAATTAGAAATGGTACATTTTAGGAATGAGTAGCAGTAAATAATAATGCTCTGATGAAAGCCTATATGAAATAATTAACTAATTTTATAAATTATCCATTTTTCGTGGTTTTCTTCAGTTCAATTACAGTTGATAGGTGGGCATATTGATGTCCCTGAAATGTAAGAGAAGATAATAAGATGTTATAATTCTTGTTATGTTTATCAGAAGAGAGAAGATGGAATAATTTGACACCTCTAAGCTTATTTGTTGGGATCTTTTAATTCCTTTTTCTACCAGATTTCATTTTTGATCTAGTGCCAGGAAGCTATAAGGATTGAAACTAGTAAATGGATGTTCTTTGTTCTACCAGAAGATTGTAGAAAGCAAAGAAAAAAGGCACCCAGTGCTCTGACTATATAGACAATTACTATGTCAGTGTGCACTGTTAATTAAAGAAAATATCATCTTAAGTATAGTGGTTTTCGGATGATTTATTTCCATTTCTTTAGACTAAATCATAGTAAGCAACCTTTGAGTGCCTGATGATCAGCTGAATTTGTTCTGGAGATCCAGAAGTTATGTTAAAGCGGACATGACCACGAACATGGAAGGGAGAATAGAATAGAATAACAGAGTTGGAAGGGACCTTGGAGGTCTTCTAGTCCAACCCGCTGCTTAGGCAGGAAACCCTACACCACTTCAGACAAAATAATGGTTATCCAACATCTTCTTAAAAACTTCCAGTGTTGGGGCATTCACAACTTCTGGAGGCAAGCTGTTCCACTGATTAATTGTTCTAACTGTCAAGAAATTTCTCCTCAATTCTAAGTTGCTTCTCTCCTTGATTAGTTTCCACCCATTGCTCCTTGTTGTACCCTCAGGTGCCTTGGAGAATAGTTTGACTCCCTCTTCTTAGTGGCAACCCCTGAGATATTGGAACACTGCTATCATGCCTTCCCTAGTCCTTCTCTTCATTAAACTAGACATACTCAGTTCCTGCAACCGTTCTTCATATGTTTTAGCTTCCTTTTGCAAAAAAAATTAAAATCTTCCACCACCATTAACGCAGTAAAGAGGACATGTAAAAATGGCATTCTAGCAATCTTAAAGTTGAAATAGATCGGTAGGGGTTGATTTCACAATTACATGAAAGTTAATGCATATCTGAAGTTTTCATTTAAATGTACATTTTGGAATTTTGTGTTTGCTGATGTCAAAAAAACTGACCACTACATTAAGAAAATGGAAATGTCACTTTACAGTAGATCACCTAGAAGCAGTAGTGTAATCAATTGAAAATCCCACTGTATTTCCCAAAGTAACCCGTCAGTGCATTTTCCCCTCCTAGCCATGTGTGAGTTAAGTTGTGATGTATGAAGCAGAATCCAGTTTCTAGATTGTTTGGCCACAGCTTTAATCAGTAGCTAGCAAAACCTTTTAATTTTACTGAGCATTTCCCCCCCCCCCACCCAAGCCATGAAGTTGTGATTTTCTTCCAAAACAACCTTATCATTTTCTGTATATGATTGGATCGATTTGCCCACTAATCCCCATTTCTGTTATCCTGGTTTCTTGCCGGACTTAACAGAAATCTTACTCTTCTTGTCCCATTTCTTGAAATTGACCTGGACGCTGTGCTTTCTTGACTCTTCTTCAAGACTATAAATGTATTCAGGGCTATCTCGGAATTTCCTTTATGGACTATGACTGAGACTTTATACTTCTTATCGTTATGTGCCCAGTAACAACATGTGACTCTATAGTCTTGATTTACGGGGGTATAAACCAAGTTCTCATAATATTCCCAGCACATCATTAACCATTTGAAATGACCATTCTGGCTTCTTGCTGATCACTTCCAGAACTTGAACACTTTCCCAAAGACATTGGAGAAATTGTTATTTCATGCTTATTGTCCCTTTCCTTACTCTTACTCATTATTTATATACAGTCACAATGCAACCAATATGAATGAATGAACGATTGAGGGGGGAAGTGGGGGGGAGAGTTCCAGGATGAGTCACAGCTGAGCTAGCCTTTTGGGCACTCCTTTGTATGAAGGAACTACATGTCTAATCACAAAGGAATGCCTTTGTTAGATCTAGCCTGCTTCCTTAGGTAAATCATGGCACTTAGCAACCAACAGTTCCTCTGAGGCAGGATATCTCCAAAATTTCTACGTAATAAATGTTGCGAATTCCACGTGCGATCTGTCTGTATTTTTGAGCATTGTACATATGATATCTCTCTTTCTGTGAATGTTTTCAGAGGAAAATTGTTTGTAAGCACATGAGGTCCAGTGATAACAGTGCAGGATACAATTTATGTTGCTTTGAGTGGGAATTCATTCTGGGGGGATTTTCTAAACTCTTTTTTCATCTTTTCATTTCATAAGGCATTAGAACAGTATTTCTCAACCTTGGCGACTTTAAGTCCTGTGGACTTCAACTCCCAGAATTCCGCAGGGATTCTGGGAGTTGAAGTCCACAGGACTTAAAGTCGCCAGGGTTGAGAAACACTGCATTAGAAGCTATTGCAAGATTTCTGATCAGGCAAAAATTCTAATTCACATCCTCCAAATCACTTTAGTTCTTATGAGCATCTTGCAATGGGCATTGATGATGCTTTGAATGAGGCCTGGCTTTGTCTTCTTTTGGGGCAGGTTTGCCACTAAGGAACGGGATGGTCTTCTCCTCTACAATGGGCGTTTCAATGAACGGCATGATTTTGTTGCATTGGAAATAGTTCAAGAGCAAGTTCAGCTTACTTTCTCAGCAGGTATGATTGTTCTCCAATATATCTGTCAATTTATTTTAGTTTACAAACATTCCACCTTTCTGTGCCTTATTTTTCTAAATCTTTAGCAATATTCTTTAACTCCTTCACTCGGCACGCTATTATAACTCTGGTGCCCTCAAAGCTTCTCAGAAGCTTTATAAAACGATGGGGAAATTATTCTTTTTCTCCTCAGACTTTATTTTAAAAACTTGAGTAGTGTTTTGTCTTTCCTGCAGGAGAAACCACAAGCACGGTTGCCCCATTCATCCCAGGAGGTGTGAGCGATGGACAGTGGCACACTGTCCACTTGCACTATTATAACAAGGTAAGATTATTTTGTGCTGAATTGCAACAGGCCTAGTGCTGAAGTACCCAGCATAACAATTGTGTTGGGATCTCTGAAGTATTCTGCTCATTTTATGCCAATTTTCCCACTAGTATCTCCCTTTGGGTACCATGTCATTATCTGTAGTTGGAGATGTTGCTTATAGGGGAAGAGGAAGATATTTTCCCTGGCCGTGAAACATTCAAGAACTAAAAGATTGATTGTGGAGTCATTGTCAGGATGGCTGCCTCGAAATGTTCATCTCCTATAAACTGCCGAATATCTCCAGCTATTAGTATTCATAGTGCTCTAAACACAGAAGCATGGCAGGGAGGGGGGAGTGGAGAGAAAACTGTGGTGGTCCCAGCATGATTGAGTCCAAGAAGCCAATCGCTAAATAGGAGGATGCTGACAGGGGGCAAGAAGAGGTGAACAGCTGGTGCAATTGTCACAGTCTGCTTCAGTTAATAAGCAAGGGCCTGAAAAGGCTGCCCAGGGGAATGGAATGGCATTGATGGCTGGTGGGTGGGAGCGGAATGGAGGGAATGATACTAATCTGGGGGAGGGGAAAGAGCAATAGGGAAGTCCTCTCATGCTCAATCAGAATAAGTCAGAAGGGATCTTGGAGGTTTTCTAGTCCAACCGCCTTCTCATGCAGGAGACCCTATACCATTTCAGATAGGTGGCTGTTCAGGCTTTTCTTAAAAACCTCCAGTGATGAAGCACTTACAGCATCTGGAGGCAAGTAGTTAATTGTCCTCACTGTTAGGAAGTCTCTTTTTAATTCCAGGTTGCTTCTCTTCTTGATTAGTTTCCATCCATTGTTTCTTGTCTTGCCTTCTGGTGCTTTGGAAAATAAATTGACCCCCTCTTCTTTGTGGCTATCTGCTATCATGTCACCCCTTGTCCTTCTTTTCTCTAGATTAGCCATACTCAAATCCTGTAACCCTTCTTCATATGTTTTTGTCTCCAGGCTTTTAAACATCTTAGTTGCTCCTCTTTGCACTGTTTTTTTCCTCAAGTCTCAACACCTTTTTTCTAATCTGGTATCCAAAACTGGATGCAGTATTCCAGATGTGATCTTACTAAGGATTTATACCGCGATACTAATACGTCACATGATTTTGATTCTATGCTCCTTTTTATACATCCAAGGATTGTATTAGCTTTTTTGGCTGCTGCCGCACACTGCTGGCTGACGTTTAAGTCATTGTCCACGAGGATGCCAGGGTCCCTCTCACAGTTACTGCTTTTGAGACAGATTCCTGAGTGCTGTCTCCTTGTTGACCTAGGGAATTACCATTGCTTCTGAACATTTTTCATTCACTTTTCCAAAAGTCATCATGCTGATCCAATTCATCCAATTCATCCTCTGTTTGAATGTGATGAGTTGAATCTAAAGATCAGTTGAAGGCAAGGGTGGGTTCCAGCAGAGCCTACTACCGGTTTGTTCAGGGATGCGCCCCATGCGCGGGCTGTGCGCGCATGCACAGTACAACTAAAATTGTACTATGGCACCAATGAGGGAACTGGTTCAAGGGCATGGCAGGCCTGGGGCGCTGCGAGTTCCAATGACCCAGGCCACCAAGCTTCTACCGGTTTGGCTGAACCGGGCCGAACCACCACTGGTTGAAGGATACAAAACCTTGATCACAGACTAGCCCACTTGATGTGAGAAAGCATCCAGAAAGATCAGTTTAGAGAAGCCCTGAGCAAATCATTTGAAGTAGAACTACATATTGAAGCCACAGAGGAGCCATAGATACTCAAAGGCTCAGCATGGTTGCTTCAAGGCTCTCCCAAAGCATTATAAATATGTATTTACATGTCCAGAAGGCATTTCTCCTGAGTTCACTAGTGGAGGGAAGCAGCAGGCATTTCACCTCACCAGTTATCCTGGCAACTAAAAGAACTTCAGGAAAAGCTTCAGAAAACTTTCCTTGTGTATTTGTGTGCTTGTTGCAATCATTTATGTACTCCCAGGTCATATTATGCAGTAACAAATTCCATTAAAATATCATAAAATCCATAAACCTTTCACAATAAAACCAAATCGAAATAAGATTGTACTAAACTTGGCAGCCCATTTCATCATTAAAGTTCAGAATTAAAAGTCCCTTATGAGAATAGTCTTCATTTTCTTTCATTGTCTAAGCTGAGAGCTAGAGGGCAGGAAGACCTCTAAGGGCAAGTTGTTCCATTGTGTTGGGAGAAAAACAGATAAAGGTTGTTCTCCAGGTCCATGTCTCTTGCACCTCTCGAAAAATTGGGATTTTAAACATCCAGTTCCTAGATGACCATGCCAGGCAGACAAAATCCATTTAGAGAAGACAATGTTAAGCAGTTGCATCTTGAAAAAACAGATCCGGAGCATCCTATTGAATAATTTTCATGACACTGACTTACTTCATAAACATTCAGTTTTAATAATTATCCTTTTGTGGTGTTTGGACAGAGGAACTAATTCAGCTATACATGTTATGTTGAACTGAGACTTCTAAATGGTTTCACGATGATGCTATAACAGGATCCCAGTCTTTCAGCTCTTGAATGAAAATTCTGATGCCAAGATCCAGCCTAGTTAACAGACATTCCTCTCACTTGCTTAATGTTTATGCTGTTGCATCAATACAATACCTGTTAGGCAAGAACTTCTGCTACATGCACACAAAAGGGATCAGACAATCACTACAACTGTTTGACACTTATTTAGCATTGACATCGTGCTAGATAAATGCCATGTTAGACAGCACAATTACCCATCTGTTGTTGTGAGCTGCATTTGTTCTTGTTTGACCGGTGCTTATTTCATTCCCCCATCAAATGCACAAGTCAAAGGTGTCAGTAAAACAGAACCACATTTTGGTGATGAATTAGAGTTTTGGAGGAGTCTGGCTTAGCTCCATGCTCTAATTTGAGAGCACTTTATTTGGGATGGGTGTTGTTCCTCCCATTCCTGGGAATATTTCTGAATATTGTACAGGTGTCAGCACTGATGAGCTGGATTGCCTGTGGGTACTTCACCCAAGCACAGTGCTTGTGTGCCAGCAGACAGCTCTTGTTAACTAATGTGGGAGGGTACTTGCTACCAGAGCCTCCAGCTAGTGCCATAGAGCAGTTTCCTTCTGCTCCCTCCCAAATTTCCCCCTTTGTTTTAAAAGGATAGCTGCTTGACAAGTTACAATGTAAAAAAAATCAAACTGAAATCAAAGGTGCTTTCATAGGCTATTGTAGGCAGCTTGTCAATGGCAAGTTCTTAATAGCATGTTGTGTTGACCTAGAGTTCCATAACTTGGGCTGAAGCATTACAATATTTCATTACAACCAAGTCAAACCTGCAAAAGCTCCTGATTTTTTTGTAGAAATAATTCTGTGACTCTCCCTCCTACCTTACATTGTAAGAATTAAAGGTGCCCTGTGAGTTATGACTCTAAGGATTGTCAGAATATTACTTTCTTTAAAAAATGCTTTCATGCAAATTACATGGGAGATAAACTAAACAAACTAAAAATGTGTTATCCTTAGCTTATCCTGTCTGGAAACCAAGATGTGTTAGCTTTTACTGTTGATTCTCTGCAGTTACTGTATTGGATTGTTGTTTTTCCTGCACACTATGGCAGCCAGAGGTGAAGTTGGGGGGAGGTTTGACAAAAGTGCTCTTTTAAGTATTTGTAAGAGTGGCTAAGCTTCCAGTATTTGGAGTGCTTGATAAAGTGAGCAAGCTCTGGGTTTCAGTGCCATGCCTGTCAAGTGGTAATAAGGTAGCCCCGCTGTTTCTTTCAGAGCAATAAATACAGCTTATTAAAAACCACTGTGAATCTCTGTCCAAACATGTGAGAGCTTGCTTAATTGTTGAAGGTGCCTTGTCTCTTTATCCTAGCTTTGGAAGCTAGGACACACAGGAAGTGAGGCTCCTTTCCCCCTTTCTTTGTAATGAGCAGAAGGATTTCCAATTAGGGCAAAATGTGCTATTTCTACCAACTATTCCTATAATGAAAGCGTGTGATAGCTCATTGCATACTTGTGGCTAACCTTGGCTTTCTTGGCTCTCGATTTCTCCGTTGTCGTGTGTCAGTAAAGTAGATCCAAAAAATAGTTCTCAGTATATTTGTTCCATGTCCTCCTAGGCATTGCCTTATTGGTACATTTAACTTAGTTTAATAACAGATTGGGTGTGTTTCTGTGCAGACATACGCACTTGTGGGGTGGAGGTAGGGGTGGGGGGAATAGCAGAGCTGTAGAAAAATTCACTCCTGTTTTCCTCTAGCCAGTGAAAAGAATTGAAGGATTCAGGGAGTGTGCTAGAAAACAAAATCACCCCCTTCTAAATGTAAAATGCAGAATATCCATGAACTGACAGAGAGATAAGTCATATTAAGACTACATTATGGAAGGATAAAAAAACAGTAAAGCATGATCTTACTAGTATACCATAAAAGGAGATTAAGGGTTCTGTCTTATAGCTCGGGTAAAGGGCTCCCCTCCCATTTACAAATCTGCAGAAAACATATTGCTGTCCATATGCCAGTCCTTGTTGTTTTTCTTGTGGCTTGTATACAGTATATCCAAGTATTGGTTTTGGTTTTAGTTATCTCTGGAATATGTTTAGAAAAATTGGAATCCTTGAATACATAATAGTTGCATTCATGTAAAATCTATACACAGGTCAGAAAACCACAGTATGGACAGAAGATGGCAAAACACACTAGCTCTAGTTAGCAAAGGACTGAGACAAGGCTGTATCCTCTCCAGGGGTGGGTTCCAGCTTCTGTTACTGCCGATTTGCTCAGGGACATGCTTCAGGTCTGTGTGCGCTTGATGCATGCTATGTGCGCATGCACAGTAGTAAAAAAAAATGCTTCTGCGCATGCGCAGAAGCAAAAAACAAGATGGCGGCACCTATGGTGCCACTGATAGAGCCGGTTCAGGGTGTGGCCCCCTGAATTACTACCTACTCACTGAACCGGGCTGAACCAGTAAGAACCCACCTCTGATACTGTCCCCTTATTCAATTTATGTGGAGAATATATATTGGGGGTAGGTGGATTGGAAGAAGATGAGCAGAGTTTTAAAATGAGATGAAGAAATATTAATGACCTATGCTCTGCTGGTGATACTACTCTGATTAAGTGAAGTGGCAAAGAATCAGCAAGCTCTCATAATGGAAGTGAAGGTGCATGGTGGAAAAAAATGGGACTAAGATTAAAAATAAAGAAGATCAAACTCATGACAGCAGGTTCAGTAACCAACTTGACAATCAAGATATTGGTTAGTTTCTGCCTTTGGAGTTCAGCTATCAGCAGTAAAGGAGCCAATACTCAAGAAATATGCTGAAGACTAACACTTGACAGGGTAGCCATGAAGGCCTTGAAAAATATTTTCAAATGCCATGATGTTTGTATACTTAGAAATACAGAATTGCACAGGCAATGGCTTCCCTATGGTGCTCTAGGGAAGCAAAAGCTGGATTTTGAAGAAGCAAAATAGAAAGAATAGCTTTTTAACTTCAGTATTGGAGAAGACTCCCGAGAATGCACTTGCTAGCCAAGAAAATGAACAATAATAATTAAACAAACCTAGAATTCTAACTCAAGACACAGATGACTAGGCTCAAATGATCATACTTTGGACATATTATGTGAAGACTTCGGCTTCATAGAGATTGGATCTCTCCTGAAAAAGAAACATCTCTAGTAACTTTCAGTTGGCTGTTTTTTGGGCAGGTCAAAAAGGAATTCCCAATGTGCCATTTCCCCTTACAATTCTAATAATGATTACTCTCAGGCATGTGTGGTCTTGGTGCTGCTATATGTATTGATGATAATGGGAGCTTTCTTCCTATTTCATCAAGAATCCTATATTGAGAATATTTTCCTCCTCTACAGGGGTAGATGACTACAGTATGGCACCTTTACGAACTGTAGACTTCAACTCCCAGAATTCCTGGATCAGGAAGTTCACAGATTATAAAGGTGCTATAGTTGCCCATTCTTGGTTTAGATACTCATTTGGGGTAATAACTGTGTTTTCTAAAATGCCCACATTTGCATTTATCATTTGTTAAACCTCATTCTTCATCCCTCAACAATAGGAGCAACTAAGGATTTTCTCCCCTCTAAAAGGCCATGATGCAGCCATTGCTTGTTTTCATAGTTACCTGCCATTTCATACAAATTGTATGAAACTTTTATCATACCTATATCTCCTGGGGTTTTTTTTTTTTTTTGGTGTTTTTCTAATTGGGTTTCCTGGACTCCTTTCTACTTACTTTACTTTCCATGAGTTCTTTTTCTCTGTAGCCAGATATCAAGCACTTTCACCAGTCTGATGTCCTCCAGATGTGGAGGAGGTTGGGAATAACGACTTGTTGAAAAAAGAGAGCGCTCCTTTGTGACTTGTCACAGTGGGTTAGCTGAGGACCCCTCACTATATAATTAAAATGTTTGAATGGCAGAATGGAGAAGTTCGGTTTACCAAACTCACAAATCTTTCAAGCTACAATAATTCCAAAACACTGTAATCTTATCCCAGAGAAGTAAAAGCCTCATGTTTAATAACCTGTGGCAAACAAGAACTGCCTCTGGGCAAAACAGAGGGGAAAACATATGCTACCTTTTGTATTGTGGAACTTGTCTCTGAGTGTCAGCTATCCAAAAGTGGGTATGTGTACCTGGAGCTTGAAAGCACGGGTGTCTGTTGCTTCTATTGCTTGCACAAAAGCGGGATTGGCAGCTGCAGTCTTCCTCTAATCCCGCTCCTGTAGATTTTTTCAGACCGAAGCCTCTCTTTTGCCCTGTCCCTGCCATTTGCAAAAGCCATCACATAAGATTGTACTTGAACTGAGGCAAATTTAGACTTAGCTCCGACTCTGAGAAGTTTGCTTGGATTTGCCTGGGGCTGAAGTGTGGGGGGCTGTGCTCTGAACCTTAAGCCGAGTTCCTCCCTCTCCGCTCTCCCATTTTGCTTTGCATGTTTGGAGAGAAGGAGTGACTCAGAGGCAGAGAGAAGATTTGGGCTGCCTGCCAGTCCCTTGGTGCTGTGCTGTGACCTGCTGCTGTGGGCACCCACCCCCACCCCCACCCCCACCCCTGTAGCTGTCTTCGCTTCCTTTGTCTGGAACTGGCCTGTTTCCTGAGCCAGGCCTTTGAATCGTTCTTCAGCTACTGTAGTCAAGGCCTTCACCCAACAACACTGCCACTGGTGACCCATAGGTTTCCCTTGCAATGTGCAGGATAGGCCAGCCCCATGATGGACGAACACAAAAGCGGAGAGAGAGAGATTTCAGAAGAAAAATGCACGCTGTGTTAGTTAAAAGGCAAAGGGATGCCTTGTGGAGATTTTTTTTTTAAATGCATTTATGAAAAGAAGCCTGAGAATTTGTACCAAATTTTAAAGAGATATATAATTAAATTACCATTTGAAATGTAGATGGTATCCTCATGAGCAGGATCAACATTTTATACCTGAAGAAAAAAATAAATCAAAAGCAGCAGTAAAAAAAATCAACAGCAAGAACAAAGAGTGTAGAAATGACGGCCGCAAATGGAGTTAATTTGGATTTTTCTATATGCTTTAGTAACTGACTCCAGAAAGGAAAAGGAAAAAAATATGAATAGATTTTTAATCTGACACATTCATCTGTTCACCGGTTTTCCAAAACAGATACCTCTCTGGTTAAGTCATGATTACTCTTTTCCTGATTTTGTAGATGCTTATCTGTTCACATTTTCCTAAACAGGCACCTTGTCAGGAGTCTCTTTGTGAGATATTTTGTCCCTCCAGCAGTGTATAAAATGAAAAGTATAGGTGGGGAGAATGCTAGATAACAAGTTTTTATTTTATTTGTTTAATAAGACAAAACGCACACCTTTAAGCTGTTCTACATCATCTGACAGTTCAATAGGCATTTTGCAAAACAATGGTGCGCGTTGCTGTGAGGGCTCTTAATGTAACTGGAGATGTTTCTAAGGTGAAATCTAGCACAACCTATCCTAACATTAGACAGCAGTTGAATATGTTTCTTGTTTCTGAATTTGGTTTTGGAAAGGAAAAAAAATGGGAAAAAATAATGCAAACATATGGCAACAGGGTTACTTAAAAGAAGTTATCATCTGGTTCCCCACCTCCCTTTTCTGCAATTTTCATGAACAAAAAAGACAATTACATAACAATTACCTAAAATAAATTATAAATAGAAGCAAAGAATAATTTCACAAGAGCATATGAAATTGAAAGGTATAAATAAATTCTGCTGTCGCTGGCAGCTGCTAATCTCTCATCTCTGCTTCTTCTCATTCTGGAACACATAATTATTAAAGGCTTGACTTTAAGCAGGTATTTGTGCCATTTGGAGTGTTTTATGAGAAATTTGGTTTGTATTTGTAAATTACATGCTGCTTATGGTCTTCATTAGAAATATATTCCATTACTGATTACCGGCAAACAGTATAGATTTTACAAAAGCAACATCTGCCCACTGCTGCTGGAAAAAAAAATCTAATTTCACAAAGGTTGCTGCTTGTGAATTGATTATGTGCCATCAGGTTGGTGTTGTTTCTTAGTGACCACATAGATAGATTTTCTCCAAGATGATCTATGTCCCTAACCTGGTCTTTCAGGTCCAATGATGCAGCCATTGCTGCTGTAACTGAGACCATCCTGCTTGCTGCTGGTTATCCTCTTCTCTTCCCTTTTACCTTCCCCAACATTAGATCCTTCCTTCAGAGAATTATATCTTCACATCATGTGTCTGAGCGTAGCCATTTGTACTTCAAGTGAGAACTTTGGAGTATATGTTTTCTAAGATCACAAGTGCTGTTCTGTCCATACTGTGATTTCCTGGCCTATATAGAGGTTTCTCATGAAGAAATGATTCCCATTTTTGTAAGTGTCTTCTACAGCTTGATGTGATCAACACAATGAAAGGCCTATAGTCAATGGAGCACATACAGGTAGTCCACAATTAACAACAACAGTTAGGACTGGAATTTCCATTATAAAGTGATACAATCATAAAACACAATGTCACATAATTGCTTAGCGACAGCAGTTCTGGTAATTTTGGTTGATGTTGTTCAGTGAATCCTGACTGTCTAACCATGTTAGACTGGATGTGATGTGTTGCCATTTGCAACCTCCTGCCAGCATCCCCATTGGCTTTGCTTTCAGAATCCAACAGTGAAGGTCACAAATGGCAACAGTAAAGGGGGACTCTGGGATACTGAAATGGCAGTCATTGAATGTCTAGACTGCATTCATGGGTTCTCAGGGTCATGTCTGGATGGCTGGAACTTTGAGTATTGGGTATAACTAATTCATCATCATCATAAGTTCAAACAGTTGCTGAACAAGTGGTCATTAAGTGAGGACCACTTGCATAGTTTCATTTTTGATATTTGGTTTTCTCAATTATCCAACATGTATTAGTAATAAACTGCTTGTTTACTATTATTATATGCAAGGGACAATATATGTTGGGATAAAATTGATCTAGAAAAATACTAGGATTATTATTAGTAATAATTATTAGTACCATATTTTTTGGATTATAAGATGCAGCGGAGTATAAGATGCACCAAGGTTTTGAAGAGGCAAATTTAAAAAAAAGTAGGTACGTCGATAGAGGGATAGAGAGGGAGAGAAAGAGAGAGAAATACAGTAGGTAAGTAGGTAGGTAGGGAGAGAGAGAGAGAGAGAGAGAGAGAGAGAGAGGGAGAGTAAGTTGGTTGTTAGGTAGAGGGATAGAGAGAGAGAAATATATATATATAGAGAGAGAAATACAGTAGATAGGGAGAGAGAGAGTAGTTAGGTAGGTAGGTAGAGAAAGGAATATATATAGAGAGAGAAATAGAGAGAGAGAGAAATACAGTACGTAGGTAGGGAGAGAGAGAGAGTAGGTAAGTAGGTAGGTAGAAGGATAGAGAGAGAAATAGAGATAGAGAGAAATACAGTAGACAGGTAGGTGTTTCTGCTGGCACAGCACTTGATCAATGTAATTCTCATCCATCAGTTAAAGAGCTTTCCAAAAGGGGGGAAAAAGTTTTTGCACTCTGCAAACCTCCCTAAAAGGCCTGTTTTTCACAAAAAGGGTCCTTTCCCCCCCCCCAAAAAAGGCATGAATAGCCTTGGGGGTGCTTGCAGAGTGCTCTTGGGGGGTGGGAGGGCAAAAACTAGCAAAAAACAATCCATTTTTTGTGAAAACGGGCCCATTTTTTGTCAAAAAAATTGCATGCATAGGCTTATGGAGTGCTGCTGGGGGCTGGGGGGGAGTCATTTCTGTCCTCCCCAACCCCCAGGAGCTCTCTGAAACCCTCCATAAGGCTCTGCACGGCCATTTTGGTGAAAGGGGCGGAGGCTTCAGGAGGCAAAAATTGCTGTATTCAGTGTATAAGACGCACCCAGATTTTCAGCCTCTTTTTTGAGGGAAAAAGGTGCATCTTATACTCTGAAAAATACGGTAATAACTTTGATATTTCTCTAAATCAGTTTTGTCCCAACATATATTGTTTTAAAAAAATCCATCATAGCCCTATAATCTGAAAAAGCTCACCTTTTTTGTGATGCCTGCTTGATGCTTTACTTACAGAAGTCATACGTTTGAGGTCCATGCATTTCCAGATAGTTGGACAGTATTTGTCATCATGAAAATTGCTGTTTTCATTTTTGAGAGAAGAGAGAGAGGTCTTACCGATTCTGATAGAACTAGTTGAAACTTTACCTGCTGATAGTCAAGGATAAAACATTGTATTAGTCAGTCGGATCTATTTCTAAAGATTAGATCATTAAATTCTCTCCAGGCAAACATAAAGAATGCATTCATCTTGGGTCATAACCTCATTCATCAGAATAGGTTTCAGCTCCTAGTTCTGCCTTTATCATTGCTAGTGCATATCAGAATCACTGCTTCATAAATAAATACCTTTGGTGAAGCAACAGGGGAAAAATTCCACCCATTTACTGCTTTGTTGATTTTTAAGTATCAAAACTGCAAACGTGTTCTGAAAGTGTTTGGCCATTGGCATTAAGCTGCCAACATAGCTGTTTTCTTCTGATTTCTAGCATCACAGCTAATAGAGGCATTCTGCATGTTTTCTTTTTCCTGAGAAGCACAACCGTGCCATCTAACTGAACCTGCAAGTATTTCTGAGATATACGAAGGACTCTTTCACATCACATAAATTTCAATCTGTTTCCACTCCCAAATGTCTGAAAATCCAGTTTGAAGCCAACCACAACCATGTTCACTTCTGCTGGCCTTGAAATTCAGGAAACAGCCAGGGAATACCATGAGGCATTCATTCTGCCTCCAGTATGAAAACTGGGATTAAATAGCATCCTGTCCCTTGGCAGAATAAAATTCTCAACCTTATGCAACACAAAAGAAAATGGAAAGAAAGTGCTTGCACCCACTTTTCTTTTTGGGGATATATGTTTTGGGTGCATTTGACCATTTGCAGTAAACATAACTCCTTTGGAAGGAATGCAATTAGACTGTCAGGACACTGTTCCTTCTAGGTGTGCTGCTAAAAGTTGATATATATACAAAATAGAATGGTTTGTTATGCTACCTTGTGGTTTTCCCTTAAATTTTCCATTTCTCCCTTTTCTCTCTATTGAATGGGTCTGTGCAATCCACTCAGTGATGCTTTGCCTATTTCTGTAATTACATTTTGTGGGAGAGTATCTTCCAGCTATTTCGGGGAAACAGACTCTTCATTATACACATAACTACTGGTGGCATGGTGGCATCTTTGCAACTTGATATTTGTCATAATAGAGCCAACCCTAGTTGTGATTTGCGGTTTACACCTTCTACAGGTATGTTTGTGGGTTTTCATGTGTTTGATGGGAGAGAGACTAAGGGCTCACTTCAGTTCCATTCATGTTGTTTATTTAAACAGGAAACCTAGCCAGGAATTTTGAAACTGACTACAAGTGTTAAGAACTCCTTTAAAAGTTATACAAGCAGAGGAAAGCTGCTCCCCCCCCCCATTTTGTGGCATTGACTGGGAAGTGAACAGAAGGATTTAGATTGAGTTGCCTGATAGGCTTGTTTAAATTCCTTTCTTAGAATAGTTAAGGAAATGGATGCTGAGAAATACTTAATTGTGGCCAGGAGCTGACAGGTGATGTTGAAGAAGAGCAAAGTCAGTAGAAATTGTTCATAGGCCCTATCATTTCACAGGAAAAAGGCTAACTTTGCTCCAGGTTCAGACAAACAAGAGTGGAATTAAAAAAAAAACCTTCAAAGAAGCCAATTTATCATGGGGATGGTGCATCTGGAGTCAACTGGAGAGGGGTGTAAAGAGAGTATGCAAAGTGCAAATTAGAAATGGGCCTTTTTACTAAATTCATCCTAATTTGGGAGCAGCCATATGAGAGCATTTGCATTTTTCAGTAGGTTTTGGTCAGTATTCTGTGCCTCCCTATCAATATTCTCTGTCGTAACCATTAATTGGCTGGCCTGAAGTTTTATAACAGAATTCTGCTTTCTTTTCACAGCCTGTCGTGGGGACGTCTGGAATTCCACAGGGGCCTTCAGATGAGAAAGTAGCTGTGGTGACAGTAGATGACTGTGACACTTCAGTGGCCTTGAAATTTGGCTCTATTCTAGGAAACTATTCCTGTTCAGCTCAAGGGACACAATCAGGCACAAAGAAGTGAGAATTTTACAAGCACTATTAAATATACCTGATGAGCTTGTAATAATAAGTACTGAATAGAGATGGGTGAAAGCAGATTGACTTTACGGGAGTTATTCAGTGGGGAAATGGCTGTGAGAAAAATAAGCCGTGGGGCTATAATTAACTTTATTAATTTCCCTGGCTCAACTTTACCCTATATGAGACTGTGAAGTACTATAGATTTTATTGGTCATCTGCTTTAATGTGCTGGTATTCATGGAGATAGGAAGCTAGTAGTTTGACATGTTGCATGGATGCCTATAGAGTACATAAGCCTGTAACCATCATGAGAACTAATACTACTGCATGTTCCAAAATGCATTATTTCTATTTTCTAAATACTATTTGGCTGTTACGTTAATCTTCCTTAACCCGAGTGCTTTCTGGATGTATGAACAGACCTCAACTCCCAAATACCCCAGTCAATTTGGCTATTGCTGAAAATTCTGAGAAGTGAAGACTATATTCAGGGCAGGACATTTCAGATGGTGATGATCTACTCCTTAGTCTTCCCTGCTATCTTCTGCTGCTGCACTTTTATATACAGTACATTATGAGTTGCTAAAATCTCAAACTTCTACTGTAAACCTCTATTATAAATTAGATTCGTAATGACTCTGAGGTCACAAGTCTACTCTTTTAATATAATGCGTGACTGATGACAGCTTAATATCTGTTTAGGTCAGAACAATTTTTGCAAGCAGATTTTTTCCCCCCTTGATCATGAATAACTCTTGAATAACTCTAATTTGACTTTACAGATCCTTGGATTTGACAGGTCCCTTGTTACTGGGTGGTATTCCTGACCTTCCTGAGAGTTTCCCAGTACGGAACCGGCATTTTATAGGTTGCATGAGAGACTTCCTGATTGATAATCAAGATGTAGACCTGGCTGACTTCATTGCAAATAATGGAACTTTGCCTGGTATGATGAATTTAGGGGGAAATTGAAAGTGTAAGCAAATGGTTGGGGTTTCTGTGGATGGAAATTGGCAAACAGACAACCACCTATTGAGAACACCTCAGCAGGCCCTAGCCACTGTCTGCAGTATAACACATCCATAGGAATGACTTTCAATCATGACTTAGCTCCTCATTACTCAGTAGCAAATTCAGCAAAAGCTTTTGTAATCCCTGGAGAAGCTTCTATTACTATCCTTCCCAGTGCATTCTTACATTCTCCTTTCAGGCTGCTGTGCCAAGAAGAATTTTTGTGATACCAACACATGCCATAATGGTGGAACTTGTGTCAACCAGTGGAATACTTTCACCTGTGAATGTCCCCTGGGGTTTGGAGGCAAGGACTGCAAACAAGGTAAAAGATAGAAGCTGCTAAAGAAGGTGCTTTTTAGGAATGACATTTGTGCTAATTGCCAGGAACTATATCAGGAAGTCACACCTTTCCTAGCTCCAAGGAAACAGAAAATATACTATTCTAATTATTAGAAGAAATAGAAGAAAAGATGGGAATGCTAATGTCCTAGAAATTCATGGATGGATCTCTCTCTCTCCTCTCTCCCCCCATCTCTTAAATACTCTTTCTTCTAAAGAGGTTATATCATCCAATATAAATTAGCAAAAATTACAGGGATAGAGAAGCAGTGGTTCAAGCCCTTATTTATGAAGGTAGCTCCCATATGTCTGGTTGGTTATAACAAGGAGTAAAAAAACATCTCAGAACAGCACCACAATGGAATGAAATGGTCTTTTAAGTACCTTGTGCAGAGATCAGCAACATTAAACATTCAAAGAGCCACAAAGGTCCTAACTGAAAGCCCCCCGTTCAATTCTGGAGGCGACCAGAAGTCTGGTTCCCCAACCGTAGAGTCTCTTCCTAGTGTGAGTATGGTGTACTTTTTCCTCTACCTGTCCTAACCGAAAGCCCTATCAAGTTGTGGAGCCAACTGGCGACGGGGAGCTGCAGCAGAGGGATGAAAGAACCACATGTGGTTCCAGAAAAGTGGTGGGTTACCAATTTTTTTACTACCAGTTTGGGCACCTCAGGCAGGTGGGTGGAGCCTCCTGCCACCGCTACTACTGGTTCGCCCGATCCAACCCGAACTGGGAGCATAGAATGCAAGTGGTGATCATTGTGGTTCCATTCTAAGGATATCCTGATCAAGGTAGGATTGCAACTAGGATACTAGACAGAGCTAGGCATGGTCAAATCTTTGACCATGGCTTCTGCCTCTTATTTGAACAGGAACCACAAGTTCAGAAGGATCCCTAATCATAAACCATCTATTTGGGAGGGAGAAAAACCCCATTAAAAATAAACCTTGGGATCAATGTTTCCATAATGTCTAGGTAGTTATTAACATAAAACTCCATTAGCTAATGCTTAATCTGAGTGTGTCTTGCTCCATCCAGGGCTTAGTAGCTCAGATTCAAGACTTCCATGGAATATGTAGGGTGGCATATAACTGATTGTAAAGCACAGGTGGGTGACACCCCACCTAAGCCAATGGATGACCTCTCCCAAGTTTTCATATAAATGTTAAATAATACAGGGATAGCACAAGGCTCAGGGGTACCACACATTAGAGCAACCATGGGTTTGAATACTATGCCTTTATAACAGTCCACTAAAACCATTTGCTTAGATAGGAGTGAAACTCTAGCCCTTGCAAGCAGACCAAAAGAGTACAATGCTTTATATTGTTGAATGCCACTGAAAGATTTAGTAGAGCCAAGAAGAATGCATTCCCCCCCCATCCAGGTTTTCAAAATAGCTCATCTTTTAAGGAAGAAGCATCATTTCTTTTCCATGCCTGAGCCTGAATCCTGACTAGAAGGGATCTGCATAATCCATTTCCCCTAGGATTTTTTGTAATTGGGTCCTCACCTCATTGTCAACGTTAATGACTAGAAATGTTGATAATTATAAAGTGAGTTGATTGGTTCTCACATTTTCAGCAATCAAGAAACCAATATAGTAGGCTCTAGCAATTCAGCAGAAATGGAGTAAACCATCTTACCTCTTCTTGAATCTTATATAACAAAACTACAGAAAGGATTTAAAATGTTTCCCTCTCTTTTTGTGACATGTGTACAAATATGTAACACTGTAGAAGGCAATGGCAAGCCAATAGTTTCCAGAAAGTATAATATGAACATGAACTTGTAGTTACCAGAAGGCCCTTCTATTGGAATGGGTTCAAACACACTCATTTTGTATCTCCAGCCTATGCAAGGTATGGTCCCTCCTATATCCATTTGTACAGCAAGAAAAGGGAGAGAAAGAATGGACCCCCACAAACTCCCCTATCTAATGCAGGACTACAATACAGAATTCTCTCCTGCTTCTCCATATGGGACTTACTTTTTAAGCAATTAAAAAAAAACCCTATCAGATCATTGATTAGAACTTGGGTAATTATTGAACGCTTTAAACCCAAAATGCTGAAGGAACACTATTTTAAGAAATATTATCAGTATATAAGAATAGTTCACCCAAAACACACACAAACACACACACACACACACACACACACACACACACACACAGGTATGCAATATTTTATACACTTGTTGAACTCCTTTTTTGTCTCTGTGAAGAAATGGCAAGTCCTCAGCGTTTCTTGGGCCACAGTATGGTGATTTGGAGTAATTTGGCATTGATCATCACGCTTCCTTGGCACATTGGACTTATGTTTCGTACCAGGCAGAGCAACGGTGTCCTCCTCCGTGCTGCAGCGGGGCAGCATTCTACCATAACACTTTGGGTGAGTGGGCAACACTTTACTATTCTCTTGCAGATTAGTGTCCTAGAGAAAACCACTTTATGTTATAACACAATAGGGCACCTTACAGCCCATGGGCTAGCGGCAGCCTCCGAGCATTCTGAAAAATATCCCACCAACATTTATTGGTAAAATATGTATATTCTAGAGTACCGTTTCAAAAGATTGGTGGGGGATTTTAAAATGTGGAGAAGGGTCTAGTTTTCTCCCAGAGGCCTTCCATTCCAGTTGCAGTGGCAGCAAACCACGAAGGGAGTTATTGTCTCCATGTACCTCTTAAGGAAAGGAATGGAACTATGTACTTTCTAGACTCCAGGTGGGGGGATTTGATGGACAGAGATGGATAGTGCCTTCTGCAGTAAAAACGTGGCTCAAATCTAAACTCATTCTGTTCTTATCTCTTTGCTCAGTTAAATGAAGGTACAGTGCTGATGACCGTGTACCGAGCCAACATCCAAATTTCAGCATTGAGGCTACACCAGGTGAAAGTGAATGATGGTGACTGGCATCACCTACAATTGGAGCTGCATAGCAGCTGGGACAATCCAGAAGCCCAGTGGTTAGCCATAATGGCTTTTGATTATGGTTTGCACCAGGTACAGTGAGCACTAGAACTCAATTAATATTGATGGTCAACTAATGACTGAATCATTTGGCATTTATGGAGCATCATTCTGTATATTTCCTAAAGCTTGAATGTAACACTTGTAGTATAATTTAGTCCAGGGGAACTAAAGTTATGTATGGGATTGATCTAAATGAGATGGATCTAAATTGATTCCTAATAGTTTAATACATTTTATCACTAATCTCTTTGACTACCCTTATGCTCTTTTTCTATAGATTTGATTTATAGTTAATTAATTCTATAAAATTCTTCAGTATCAATCTATAGCTAACTTAATAATTTATTCCAGCCCACCTCTTCTTGGCTTTCACCACTGTCCTGATGGTTTGTAACATCTGATCTTATTATACAAATAAGTACTGTGGTCTCATAAAAAAATAAAGGAAAAATGATGTTCGCTTTGCCTGTCTATCCTCCAGGTGATGGCCAATATTAGTAGTGAACTTCGTGGACTAAAAATGTGGAATTTGAGTATCGGTGCTATACTGGGGGAGAAAGGAAACCTGCAGCATGGATTCCGTGGTTGCATGCAGGTGAGTAGATGAAGAAGAAGCCTTGATGGCCCTTTCTGGATGTTGTTGGTTCAATGGGCCATACCATGGTTGACCCATCAGGCGCAGGCTCCACCACTTCTTTCAACCTTTCTTTCTTCTGTGCTTTTTATACAGACATATATTTCGGGAAAGGTAGGCCCAATTTATAGACCACATCACTCGTAAGCAAATAACGTAACTGACATCCTTAAATAATTATGTAACTGGGAGAGATTGTTGTGGAGTATGTGTCTGTGTCAGTATAACTATGCATATAAATAAATTAGAATCTTCAGGAACCAGAGCTGTGTACCAATGAGTCTCATCCTCCAGCTTGATTTTGCTGAAAATTGAATGACATAAGCACGCTTCTAAGTCCTAAGTCATGTCTACATTATGCAGATCTTAAATAAGAGCAACAACACATACAGGTAGTCCTCGACTTACAACCACCATTGAGCCCAATATTTCTATTGCTAATGAAGAGATTTGAGTTTTGCCCCATTTTATGACCTTTCTTGCCCCAGTTGTTAAGTGAATCATTGCATATGTTAAGTTAGTAACATGGTGGTAAGGGAATATGGTTTCCCCATTGACTTTGCTTGTCAGAAGGTCACAAAAGGTTATCACATGACCCCAAGAGACTGCAGCTGTCATAAAAATGAGTCAATTGCCTGAATTTTGATCACGTGACCATGGGGATGCTGCCATGGTTGTAAATGTGAATTTTCAGTTTTGAATGATCATTAAACAAACTGTTGTAAATCAAGGACTACCTGTAGCATGCAATTCACAATTCTATAATAGCATTTTGTGTTCACTTTTCTCACTTAATAGTCATGCTGGCTCCGTATTTCCTGTTTATGAATAGGGACTGAGTATATAGCATCTTAAATTCAATGAATACTGGAACAAACTGTATTTGTACAGATCTGTCAAGTATCAACTGTATTTATTTTAAGCAATGCAGCACCATCTAGGGGCTGCAGTTCTCATAGTTGGCTTATTTATTTGAAGATATTTATAGTTTGCTTTTGGGTTCCTAAAAAGTGATTGGTATAAATAGGCAGCAAATTGTCTTCACTAAGGTTCTGAGTTCATAGTTCACTGAGTTCATAGGTTCATTGAGAACCAGAAGCAAGAAATGAATGTGCAGAAGAATAATCTATGTATCTAAGAGCTGATCTTCTCCTTTGTTTTTTGTTTTTTTGGCTTGGATCCGCCAGGGTGTAAGGATGGGGGAGACGTCAGGCAGTGCTATCACCTTGAATGTAAACCAGGCTGAGAAAGTGAATGTGGAGCATGGCTGCAGTATCCCAGACCCTTGTGACTCCAATCCTTGTCCTCTCAATAGCTACTGCAATGATGATTGGGATAGTTATTCCTGCAGTTGTGATCCAGGTCAGTGGAAGGAACAGTGGGATTATAATGGAGAAGAAGACTCCATTTTATGGTTCTTAGGCAGCCTAGTATTGCGTACCACAAGATGGGCTGCCATATAAATTCAATGTATTTATATATATATTTAAAATCCTCTAAAACAGTTCTAATGCTGTCTAAGGTTTAGGTGGCTATAGTCTAGCATATCTGGAGGGCATCAAGTATTTGCCATGTGTGATATGTAATGGGCTTAACTGTTGTAAATAATATCTGCATTGTACTCAAAGCATTATTTTTAGTTGTGCAATAGCTGAGTCAGAGCTTAAAATAATACTATTAAAGCTGTGATACAAAGCTTCAATAATTTATTATGATTCGTCCTGATGGAAAGATACATTATACATTTACTGTGTTTTAAATGTTCTTTCTTACTGTAGTTCATTTGTACAATATATTATGGACTTTCTGTGCTGTTTGCTTTAATCCTATGTAGTTTGTTTTTGACACTTTCCTTAATTAAATAACTAATATACAGCAAAATAAAGACTATTATCCTAGCATAATTATTGAAATAACATGAACTATATATGCATAATTCATAGTAGTAATACAGGCATTACACTTGATTAGGATACTATACAAAACATAACAATTACCAGAAATAAACAATTTTTATTACATTATTTAATACTTAAGACTGAGGTTGGGCAAGAGGCCAATATTCTTGCTAGAGATTGTGTATATATACATATATGTGTGTGTGTGTGTACATACACACACACACACATACATATTTGTACACATACATATACATATTTTTTTAATTTTTTAATTTATTATTAGCATGTTTCAGGTTTTCATTGTTTTATTAAAAAGTTTTATTAAAAAGTAGGTGGTTGACAAGGATAGGCGCCATGGTCATTTCTATCTTTCAAGCCACCCCTCCCACCTGCAGCCTTTAGCTCAGTTGTGATTGGAGAATGATTATCCCGGAATCTCCTGCTTGGCCAGGCTATCATTTGCTCTCAGGTTGGAGATTATTGCCAGAGTTATACCCAGAATTCTTCCTATGATGCCCAGGTTACTATGGAGACAGCTGTGCCAATGTCTGTTCCTTTAACCCCTGTGAGCATCAAGCCATTTGTGTCCGCAAACCCAGCTCATCCCATGGCTACACCTGTGAGTGTCCTGACAGCTACTTTGGGCCATACTGCGAGAACAAGTGAGTCTGAGAAAGTTCACTTACATTTGTTGTGATGTGCCCGTAAGTGTGTGTTGGTACTTTTCAGTATTTGTAGAACTGAAATGTGGAAGTGCTGGATGCATATTGTAGATATTTATTAATATCTTAGGCATTTGCATCTGGCTATGTGCAAATAAAAGGTCATCCTAAAAGTGTGTAACATTCATTCAGGTATGGGAGAGGCATGAATGTAGTGACATTGGCTTGCATATACAGTGTACATGCTGTACATAATTAACATACTGTGATTGATGTATATGTGCATGCCAACCAAGGAGATTAGTTCATATAATGTGATTTACCATACACATCAATATAGCAAACTTGTGGAAATCCAAAATAAAACATCCCAGCATCTCTTTAGTTATTGTCCCTTTACTGAAAGCTTGTAAATTATGACAGCCTCCATGTGCAAAGAAATGGAAGATTTTCGAAAAGGCAATTTGTAATGAAGAAGTTACTATACTCTTCTACTGTATTTGAAAGATGCTTCCAACAGGCCTCATGTTTTCATTGTTAGGTTAGCCCAGCCCTGTCCACGGGGATGGTGGGGGCATCCTATATGTGGCCCCTGCAACTGTGATGTTGATAAAGGATTTGACCCCGACTGCAACAAAACTAATGGAGAGTGCCACTGCAAGGTGAGCTTTGGATTGTTTTATTTATCTAGTTAAGGGTAGAAACTTACAACCTGGAGTAAAAGAATCATCAAAGAGGATGTGGTTTCTGTTTTTGTATTGATATTTTATTGCTACTTGTTGTTTTAATAACTTGACTATTAAACATTTTGCCTTAACAAATGAATTTGCCTACTAAGGAAAGTTATGACACACCAGACAAAAATTTGGGTATCTTTGTGTATACCAATTATTTTGCTTTTTCCCCCAACTATTAATTTGCTGTTTCCCAGACCAATAATTATGGTTTTTATTATACCAGTTAGTTTATTTGTTTGCTTTTATGCATTTTGTGATTTTATGTGAGTCATCCTCAGATTGAGGAGTTTAATGTGGTAAAAATTAAATAAATAATGGTTCAACATCCTTAGTGGTTTAACAACATTTAAAAAATGTCTGAACATTATTTGAATCAAGCCATAATATTAACAACAGATTTTCCCTCCAGATGATGCTATTAGTGGAAATCAAACACTTCTGACTCGCTTCCAGTAATGCAGAGGGGGGTAAAGGCAGAGAGTGTGCAGGTGCTTGTTGCTTCTCATAAGCATCATGCTTAACCATTACTTGCTTTGACATGTGCACATGATCACTCAAAGTAATACAGAATTGGATTTTGACATATTTGATAGAAATCATGATAGCATCTGGAGAAGTCCTGTCTTTTTTGAGCGTGCAAGTGAACTTTTCAAAATTTAATAGGAAACAATGTATCTGGTAAAGGTCTTGGATTGGCCAAGAGGATATATATATATAACTATATATATACAAATATAACTATATAACTATATAACACTATATAACTATATATAACTATATATATATATATATATATATATATATAACTATATATATATATATATATATATATATATATATATATATATATATATATATATATATATATATATATATATATATAAAACTGTATATAACTGTATATAACTGTATATAACTATATATAACTATATATATATAAATTATTACAAATAAAATGGACAGAAATCTCTCTGCTATTCTACAGGACAATCACTACCGTCCAGCAGATAGCGCCACATGTTTCCTCTGTGACTGCTACCATACCGGCTCATTATCTCGCACCTGTGAAGCTGAGACTGGGCAGTGCTCCTGCAAGCCAGGTGTCATTGGACGCCGCTGTGACCGCTGTGACAATCCTTTTGCAGAAGTTACCATCAGCGGCTGTGAAGGTTAGAAATATTCCGTTGGCGGGAAGCACAGCCGAATCACTTTTTGGTTTGGGTCAAATTTGTCTACTGCGACTGCAACCTTAGAATGGAGTAGGGTTAAAGTTGACCGGGATTTGAATGGTAGGCCACCAAGAAACCCTAGCAATAGGCAAGATTAAGGTTGGGGTGTGTGTGTGTAAGGAAATATTGGAAAAAGCAATTGCAGACCACCTTTGTGCTAGTTCTGAAAAAATCTGCAGGCCAGATCCAGCCCACTGGGTGTTTACATTTGGTCTGTGGGGCCACCCTGGAACAGTGAGGGACCGTCCAGTGGTGCCTCTGTCATTGAAAATGGGTTCCTGAGCTCCGTTTACAGGTGCAACAGCCTCCTGCAACCCTCTACCAGGGAAAATGGAGCTTCCGTGTGCAGAGCCTCTTGGGAGCCCATTTTTGCTGGCAGAGTGCTCAGGCTGTCACAGGCACCCCTGACATGAGTGACATCAAGCAGGCCACAACCACTCTGGCCATACCCACTGCAGCCCCCTGAGGTCAACCACAACCCTGATGCAGCCCTCAATGAAATCGAGTTTCACACCTCTGGTCTGCATGGACATGTCTATGAAGTGACTAGGAGACAAAGTCAAGCTTGATTCGAAAGAAAGTCTGCTTTATCATACACTTCTTACTTTTGCTCACCAATTTTCTGAACTAGATATCTCCCAGCAATTAAAGGGGTAATACAATGCAACTATCACGTTGATTCATGTGATTCATACACATTGAATTGCTTAGTGGGTGGACTGTTGTTTTCTATATGACTAGAATGCATTCTTGCCCTTTGTTTTCTGTATGCAGATTATTTCCAAAAGCAAGTATTTGTAAAAATATTAAACCTTGATTACCTTCCCTTTTAAACATGCTTACTGAAAAGAGCACACTGAGTTTGCATAGGGCAGTGTTTCTCAACCGTGGCAACTTTAAGTCCTGTGGACTTCAACTCCCAGAATTCCCCAGCCAGCTGGCTGGAGGATTCTAGGAGTTGAAGTCCACAGGACTTAAAGTTGCCACGGTTGAGAAACACTGGCATAGGGCAAATGACTACACCCAGACTCTTTAACGTTTTTTCTTGCAGTGAATTACGATAGTTGCCCACGTGCCATTGGAGCTGATATTTGGTGGCCCCGCACCCGCTTTGGTTTACCTGCAGCTGCACCTTGTCCTCGGGGATCTGTAGGTAATGAAATCTCTTTAAGAATGCAGTCATGCAGTCATCAATTGAATTATTAAATGGTCTTTGGATGCTTACAGGTAAAGGTTTCTTTAGTTATCCTACTTTGTTTATGACTTGTTATAGGTGGCCAAAGAAAGTAGTTTTCCTCAAATAAGCATCCTATGGTTTTCTAACCTTCATCATTTAAAAAAACCCTCTGATATGGCATAAACATTACAATGTATGTTGCAGAGTTTTTCTCTCTGCTTGGACCATATTTTGTGTCAGCCATACTCTCCTCTTAACATCATGGCAATCTGAGTTGTGTCCGGAAAAGAATATTCCACGTTATAAAAAGGGAAATACAAGCACAATCCCATTCTTCTCTTTGTGAGATGTGTTGAAAAGACAATTTTTCAATAAGAAAGAAAGAAAGAGAGAGAGAGAGAGAGTGAGAGAGAGGAAGGAAGGAAAGAAGAAAGAAAGAAGGAAATGAGAGAGAGAGAAAGAGGAAGGAAGGAAGAAAGAAGAGAGAGAGAAAGAAAGAGGAAGGAAGGAAGGAAGGAGAGAGAAAGAGGAAGGAAGGAGAGAAAGAAAGAAAGAGGAAGGAGGGAAGGAAGGAAGGAGAGAGAGAAAAAGAGGAAGGAAGGATAAAGAAAGAGGAAGGAAGGAGGGAAGGAAGGAAAAGACTGAGCAAGCTAATATTTTGTGGCATTTGGTTTTTTGATCCCCTTTCCTCTGTTTTTGCTCCACAGGGACTGCTGTGCGGCACTGTGATGAACACAAGGGCTGGCTGGCACCCAATCTTTTCAACTGTACCTCACTGACTTTTGCTGTTCTCAAGGATTTTGTAAGTACTTTTCTTTCATTTTTCCTGCTCCAGAGTAAAGCCAGGAATCTATGGATGTACTCTTTTTTATATGTATGAATGAGCGCAAATAGTTTATTTTTATTTTACCAAAATTCCCAAACGCAATCGCTGTTTGATGCAACCCTTTGTCCTCATTCAAGTTGGTTTCATTCATAGAATCCCCAGTCCTGCCGATGACCATCTCTTGACTATAAGCCAGGGAGGAGATGTTGACTCTTTTTGTAAGATATTTCACAACGAGCTTGTGAAGACTAGGGCTGTATTATTGTAAAAATAGAAAGCCAGCAGCTTCCTCAGGACCACGTCCTCTTATTGTCTGGATTGATGAATGGGATGGCAATATGAATTGTCTTTTAACAAAGAAATACAAGGAAACATAGTTTGCCAACTGCTTCATGCATTGATCATTTTTTATTCATTAGATTTGTATGCCACTCATCTCTCTACCAAGAGACTCTTGGAAGGTTTAAAGTTACATTTGAAGTTACATTGGTGCTTAAAAAAAACAACTTTGTGGCCAGGCACACTTTTACAACTTTCACAGTATTTGTCTCTCTTTCTCTGTCAGTCACATGTTTACCATTATGATCTGTTAGTATACCTTGTCCTGTGTCTGGCCCATTCTCCCCCCCACTTCTTTGCTCCTCACAGAGTGGACAGATTGCTTAAACAAGCTATCTCTTCATGAGTTGCTTTTCTTTAAGTGCTGTCAGTTGCTGCCTGTAATTGATAAGACTTCCATCATTTTCCTTTCTGGCTCTTTCAGCTGGTATAATCCTCACATTTTCTGGTTATTTTTTAGCCCTGGAACTATAACTTGAAGGAAGAGATTTTCAGAGTATTAAATTCTGTGATAAGTATTAAATTCAGTACTAGAGCATTTTTATTGAAGTAGCTTAGGGTAAGCTTTGGTTCAGTTTCTGACTTTATCTTAGCAAAGCTGTGATAAGACAAAAGCTGCAACTGAGCTATCAAGACACTGAACAACAAAGATTTTGCTTCCTGAACACTTTGGAGTATAGATTTTTGGGCTGCTAATCATGAAAACAACCTGTAATTTAATGTGGCATATACGTGGCATTTAACGTGGCATTTAATAGAACTATTTTTTTAAACAATGGCAATGTACATCCTTCAGTACCTGTTGGTTATGCTGCACAGATGAAAGAAACATACAAAAACATGGAACTGTTGCTGAAACACCTTCAGTACACCTGGAATATCTGTGGAGATCTAAAAGTACTGGCTTTGCTGCTTGGGATGCAGCTCAGATATACCAAGTAGTGTTGTTGCATATGTGAATGGGACAGCTGTGGAAGAGAGTCACATTACATTAAAAAGGAATGGCTTTCCAAAAGAATTTGGTTCCAGGACAGCAAAGCATAGTGCACAAACTACTTGTGGACCTGACAGATATATTTTTTCCTCCGCATCACATAAAACCCAGGCTAATGAAAGCATATGTGAAAGCAATGAACAAGGAAGGTGAGGGTTTTTCTTATTTTGAAAGATGTTTTGAAGAATAACTGATGCCAAGTTTAAGGAAGGTGTTTTTGTTGGTCTACAGATCAGATACATCAGCAATGACAAGCAGTTCAGAGATCTGTTAATAGAACCAGAGAAAATCACCTGAAAAGCATTCAAGGATGTAGTTGAGAATTTTCTTGGCAACTATAGAGCATCAAACTACATTCAGTTGGTTGACAAATTTCTTACAACATATAAGATTATGAAGTGCAACATGTGCCTGGAGATGCATTTTCTGCATTCACACTTGGGCTTTTATCCGGAAAATCTGTCAATGATGAACGTAGCAAAAGGTTTCACAAGACATTGCCACAATGGAAAAGTGGTAACAGGGCAACTGGAACCCATTAATGGTGACTGACAACTGTTGGACATTGCCACAAGTTGCATCAGACACTGACTACAAATTAAATTCAGCAGCAATTTTTTAAGCCCTGTTGAACTCATGCAGCATGTCAGAAACATTATGCAATTAAAAATATAATAATTAAAAGAGAAATTAAAAATATTCCTCAAGATTCCTACGTGATACAGTCTTCCTGAAATTATATTCGTGTTCAGTTTGAAGGGGTCTATCATTATCACCCAAAAATTTTCAGAAAGCAAAACTTCTGAAAAAAATTGTCCAGTAGAATCTATGTTTGGTTAATTTACCTTGTTTTGTTGAAGCACCTTTGAAAAATATCTTAATCTTTCCTGTGGAACAGGCAGAAAAATTGCTGCGAAATGAATCATTTTTGGATACAGAGCAGTCTCAGTGGGTAGCTCTCCAGCTTCGCAATGCTACACAAAACACCGAGAGCTTCTTTGGCAGTGATGTCAAAGTGGCTTTTCAGCTCTTAGCTCAACTTCTGAAGCATGAAAGCAACCAAGAAGGCTTTGGCTTGGCTGCTACCCAGGATGTTCACTTCACTGAGGTAAACCCATCGACTTAGGGTTTTCTTTGATGATACCAGACATTGATTTGATCTGATGATACTAGCTTGGTCTACTCCTTAGAGCATGGGAATATGTAGAGCACTTCATGGCTTAGTGGAAGAGAACTGGCAGATATTCTGTTGCATCTCTTAAAAAAGAGGTGTCAAACTCGCATTGCCACATCGTCACATGATGTATCACAACTTTTTTCCTCTTCACTAAACCGGGGGTGGATGGGGCTAGCGTGTAACGCATCTTGCCCGTGGGCCACGAGATTAACACCGCTGTTTTTAGAGAAGAAAATTATTTGGTGCTTTCACTGATAGCTTAAGAGAGGAACAGTTCTATTTAGTTCAGCTGAGCATTGTGGCAAGTTAGGCTTCATCCTAAATGATTAAAATTGTATCTACAAGTGTTTTAAATAGAAATAAAATCAATAAAAAATAAATGCTACAGCATAATCTATATAAATCTAAAGCCCAAGTTAGTTTCCCAGTGAAGATTATTTTCTTAATAAATGTGGTTTGTTAAAAGGCACAGCATATTGTAAACAAATGTTTCTTGCAAGAAATACCAGCAATGAATATTATTTTGCCATAGGTTCCTGTAACTTTTTTTGGCCTTCCTGGATACCAGTCTTGCTCCTTGAAGCAAGCTATTTCTTTATATTTGTTATCAGAAGATACTTCTAGCTGTCTCATGTTCTTTTTTGTGTCCTACAGAATTTGCTTAAGGTAGGCAGTGCTTTACTAGACAACAACAACAAGCATCATTGGGAACTGATTCAACAGACAGAAGGTGGCACGGCACAGCTGCTCAGACACTTTGAGGACTATGCAAGCACTCTGGCCCAGAACATGCGCAAGACGTACTTGAACCCATTTACCATCATCACACCCAACATTGGTGAGAGAATAATAATAATGTCTCCTAATTAGCAAAATAGTAGTTGTTTCAATTCTATGCATTTTAGATAATTATACAGTTGAGTACCTTGGTTCTCAAAATTCTTGTCGAAATGTGTTGAGTACCAAATTTGATGAGTTTCAAAACAGTTGAGTACCTTGATACTTGGTACTCAATTACTTTGAAACTCAACAAATTTGGTACTCAACACATTTTGACAAGAATTTTTTCCCCCAGTACTCATCGTTTGTTTGGGACTCAATGCACAAGCTAGTACTTGTTGGTCTTGTCTGCCTTGTGACTCATTACATTATTTCTTACGGGAAAAAATTGTTTGGTACTCATCATTTTTGCTGCTCATCACTCCTCCCAAAATCAATTAAGGATGGATACCAAGGTACCACTGTACTTACAGTAGATTAATCTGCATTTGAATAACAACAATGATAAATGAAAGAGTTGATTATTATTATTTAGTGTATGATGAAAACATGACAGAAGAGAAGTAAGTATATATACATGGTCCTGTAGTTATAGTAACACTTCAATGGGGGTATGGCAATGGCCTCAAAACTGGATGTCCAATTTAGCTATCCAGGCAATCTCCCCTGGCGTTGATTCATGCAGATCTTCTAAGAAACCAAATAATGCACGTCGTGGACAATCTTGCACAATATGCATATCACTTCGCATATCAGCACTTCAATCCCAACAAGGGGAATCTTTCCATCCCCATTGATACTGGGCAAAGGAACTTCTTTCAAAATCACAACCAGGTCCTTTGGTAGAGGGATCACTAATGGTCAAGCCACAAGTAGGTACCTTGGACCATTCCCCTCCTCAAGAAGTCTCAGGGTTAAACTGGAAAGATGTTAAATGAATGGCTGTTTTCCAAGCTGGACAATGGGATTTCAATCAATTCAATGAAAGTGGTATTTTGTGCTTATATACAGCTGAAGCACCCATGTGTGTTTTGTGGTAGGCTCCATCTTGGAAAATATATTTTCTTGTAAATTTGAGAGTAAGAGGCTATTTCTTTTAAAATGATGCTTGCTACCAGTTTCTATAAGGCCATATATTTGAATAATCAACAATAATTTACTCTAAATGTTACCTTGATTTAGAAATTGTGGTAGAAATACAAATGTATTTATCAAAAGGATTTAAATTGATTATTTAATTAAATATCAAACATGGTATTGAACTATCATGTTTTTTAAAACAGACATTATAGCTCTTTTCCTATAATATCCCCATAAATGTCCAATAAATCCAAGATATGCCTAGGATATTACCTGCAAATTAATGATAGGGAGCTGAAATGAGGTTTCTTAATTTTATTTAGATAATTACTATCTAGAACAGGAATGTCAAACTCGATTTCATTGAGGGACACATAAGGGTTGTGTTTGACCTTGAGGGGGCAGGGTGGGTGTGGCCAGGATGGGGATGGCCAGCTCAACGTCACTTATGTCGGGGGTGCTGGTGGGGCCCAAGCGCTCTACCAGTGAAAAGGGGCTACCAAGCTCCGTTTTCACTGGCAGAGTCACCGCAGGTCAGTCCTTTGCTGTTTCCAGGGCGGCCCTGCGGGCCAGATCTAAGCACCCATGTGCCACATCCAGTTCCTGGACCTTGAGTTTGACAGCCCTGGTCTAGAATATTCCCCTCATTCACAAAAGTATATTAGCATGGCTAAGGGGGCATAAGTGGGTTGTAAGTCAGTGTTAGCCTTACTGTCAAATATCGCACCTCCAGGAATATTACTAGGGCAGGGGTCGGCAAACTTAAACATTCTAAGAGCCATTTGGACCCATTTTCCACAGAAAAGAAAACACCGGGAGCCACAAAGGTCCTAACCGGAAGCTCCCTGTTCAATTCTGGAGCTGACCAGAAGTTCAGTTCCCCCACCATAGAGTCTCCTCTAGCGTGGCGTACTTTTTCCTCTACCTGTCATAACCAAAAGCCCTATCAATTGTGGAGACAACTGGAAAACCTTCCCCTTGCCATAGAGTCTTTTCCTGGCGCACTGTGCTTCTCTCCCCCCCCCCCCCCCAGGAAGCTCCTCTCAAAATTGTGCCACCGACCGATGATGGAGCCACCAGAGGGAGGAAAGAGCCACATGCAGCTCCAGAGCCGCAGTTTGCTGACCCCTGCACTAGGGTATACTGGTGTGGTGGCATTGCATAATATAACTTTCTGATTCCTCCACAAATTTATTTAACATAGTCATTGAGCAACAACAACATTAGTTATTATGAGTGTCCTTCCCTGCTTTGTGCAAAAATATTTCATTATAGCAATTGATGATGAGTGGGCATATTCTGGAAATAATGTTTTATTTTTGCCATTATGAGATGGTTTGAAAGTTAATGTGTTTGTCTGTTGCTTTGGTCTGGACATAGAGCAGAGTTAGGATTTATGACAGTATGTGGAGATAAATGAAAGGTACATAAATGCTCACTCAAGAACATCCAAGTCTGAGTGAAAGAATTATAAGTAAAAAAAATCCAGCTGGACACTACCATTCAGTTGGCTTGATGCCTCATGCCTCGTGTGTGTGTCTTTATCTCTCTGTGTCTTACATTGGCAGTTATTTCGGTGGTGAGGCTAGAGAAAATGAACTTTGCTGGTGCCAAACTGCCCCACTATGAGACACTCCGTGGTGAGAAACCAGCCGATATAGAAACTACTGTCATCCTGCCTGAAAGTGTATTCAAGGCTCCAGAAGGCAAACGTGAGTTTTGGGTGTGGGGGTGAAAATTCCTGGTATTGTAAAAAAGACGAGGAAGAGGAATCGATTGATACAATCCCTCTTTGGCAATACAGCCAGTTTTCTTTACTGCCCAGGCTCTTTCATCTGGGGCATGAGTGGTAGAAGAAGCATTTATCACATATATCGTTTATAATACCCTGACTAGGTCAGAATGCACACGGTTGCAGGGCAGGAGACCGTATACCGTCTTGAACAAATTATTGTCCAATATTTTCGTGAAAAATCTCCACATCTCCTGAAAAATGTTAGCTTCTTTTTTGTTTCCCCAAACAAGCAGATTACAAATATTGGAAATAAACATTAGTGAAACCTTGTTTATCCTGTTGCTCTAGCAAAATAAAATGTGGCTGCGTGTTTCATGTTCATTTTTCAGAATCTTCTGTGGCCAGTGCCAAACATTTGCCAGGCACCAATGAGGAAGAAGAACATGCCCTTATGACAAGGCAGAAGAGACATCCAGATCTAAGTGAGGGCCAGGCCATTGCCAGTGTGATCATCTACCGCAACCTGGCAAGTCTGCTTCCAGAGCAGTATGACACAGATAAAAGGAGTCTAAGGTAATGGCTGCATTGTACCTCAATACTTATTAGTTATTCTGACCTAGGCTTCCCCAGCAGCACAAAGCTGAGTCTTCGTTCCGATAAACCCCTTTTATTTAATTTACAGTGAATTCCTCTCCAGCAAAGTCTTCCCTCTCCCACAGTCTTTCAAGATAGTTCACAATTACCGATCTTTACCAGGCTTGGAGAGTGGCCAGGCTGATATCTTTCAGATGCCACAATACTTGGCAAGAATGCAGGAATGAATTAATTGCCTCCTGCAAACACCCCTCCCTTTAACTCCTCTTTCATTCGCTATGGAAGGGGCCATTCACCGTCCACTTGAGGCCTTACTCCCAAGTCGACCCTTGTTCCATAGCTGTTGCCTTCGTATGGCAACTCTGCGCATGTGAACACTGGGAACAGGCTCCAGCTGTTCGTCTGCCTCACTGATGTCTGATTCCGAAGGCAGCTGATAACTGTCAGTTGGCCCTGGCCTCATCTCTGCCTCCAAGACAGAGCCCTCGTCAAAGCCTTCCCCATATTCCAGGACTGACCCATGTTCCTCCTCAACCTCCTCACTGTCCAAATCTGCTGCCAGCTCTGCTGACCACTGGTACGCCACAACATTAGTAGAGGGGGAAGGAAGAGCCAACTTCAAGACAACACAACATGCGGTCTCGACTGTCTGAGACTGCCATTGACACTTTTGCCTCTGGACGGTCCAGTAGGACCTAAACTGTCCCGGAGAGATGGTGACCAGGAAGACAAAGCCTTGCTGGTCTCAGGGACACTGCAAAGTCCCTGATTGACCCAAGGGAAATGCTTCAAACGGCGGCAAACAGGCAGCCCTCAGGTTGACGAAATCAGAGATGGCTCCGGAAGGAAGGAAGTGAAAGTGAGTCCATCGGGTGATGTTTTTTTTTACTTTGAGAAAGATTGCCCAACCTTTTTTTAAAAGATAAATTAGTCCTCTAAGTAAAGAATAAAGCAGCAAATTTAATCCTTATTGGACTGACTTAGAAAGTTTTTGTTCTTGCTTGCAATGATGTTTTATGGATTGAAGTGATTGTAACGTTTCCTGTTTCTCCGCTTGAAGTGACTGGACTGTTTTTTCCCCCTCTATTTTTTACCACCTTATTTTTTGGCTTAAATTAAAACTCTTTTTTTATTTTAACAAATTGTCCTTCTATTTGTTATAAAATTACACCAAAGACATTTAAAGATTTTTGTTTTCCATAAAATTGAGAAAAAGTATAAAAAAGTGGAATCTGCCATTGGGAAGCCTGAGTCTGAAGTTTTTTTTTCTTTGAAACAAAGTATCCTTTGTTCACTCCTATTTGATCTCACTGACTTTGTAACTGAAGGGTTTGCAACTTGTTTACAAAATCTGATAAAGACTCAAGGGAATTGCTTTTTGCAGGTGCTCTTGGAAAATATTTTGGCAAGAAAAGGAAAAGGAAAGAAAAAGATAAGAATCCCTCTACTTTGAAGAGTACAAAAGAACTTGTGCTTAAGACTTAAAATAAATATAGATATATTCACAAAAGAAGTTTGGAAGGCTAGAGTGACAGTGGCTATTAGACTCCTTTTTTTCTATTTTTTTCTTTTGGAAAAATGGATCAATATTCAGATGAGGAAACCTTAACATTTCAAAACATCCTGGTTGAAATTCAAAATATTTTAGAAGGATCTGGGAGATTTGAGATGAAGTTGGATAGACTATTGTTTATCCCAGCAAAAGATGAAGGGGTTGGAGCCCCAAAAATTAAAGAAGAGAATGAAAATATAGAAGATAAAGACAATAGATGAACTTATTAATGGAGCAATTATGTGTGAAAGTAGACAGAAGGGAAGATGGAAAAGTGAATTTGACAATTTGGAGCTTTATCCCAGATTTCAAGATACAGGAGGAAAAAAAAGAGCGATAAGGATGGAGTTAAGAAGAGAAACCTATTCAGAAATAAGTTTGACAACCAAAGATAAGATAATGTTAATAACAATTCAAGGGCAATGAGACTATTTGAGAGATCTTCTAAGCAATAAAGTGTGGAGAGAAGTTCATAAAAACTTTGGAAAGGAGTTAAAAAGAGAATTGACACAACAACTGGCAAGAGAGATAAGACTGTTTTGCTACTGGAAAGATACAGGTTGATAATGTTAGCTAATTCTTGGTGATTAATAAATAGGGATTTCAGTATTTTGTAGACTGTTTTAGATTATCATTGAATGTTTATTCGTTAACATAATTAACTACCACAATAATAATGAAATGATAACCTTAATTAGTATAAGTAATCTGGCCATAAATTGTAAATTGGGATTTGGTGAAAAGACCTATAAATGTTATTAATAAATTTTTGTTTAGATCTTGTTATGAAGGTATAATTAATTTGGGTCTGAAGAAAGGAGATGTGATATAAACAGTAAATAATTTTTTTTCTCATTAACCACAATAATAATAAGGAAATGTTAATCATTTTGTAGATTGTTTTAGATTTTTATTAAATGTTCTTTTTGTTAACATAGAATTAACAATGATAATAATAATAATGAAATGATAACCTTAATTAGTAGAAATAACTTGGATATAAATTGTAATTTGGAACTTAGGGAAAGACCTATAAATTTTATTAATAAATTCTTGTTTAGAGCTTGCTATAAAGGTATAATCTCTTTTGGGCCTGATGAGAGGAGAGGGTAATATAAATAGTCAATAATTTTTTAGTTAACTACAATAATAAGAAGGAAATGTTAATGGATAATGTTTAATGATATATACATGTGTGTTGTACCAGTAAAAGCAAATTGGACATAAGCTTTAATCTGTGAGTTGGGGGGGAAAGGGGGAGGGAATGCTTAGATATCCTACTAACTGACTTTGTTTTAGAATATGTTATAAAGGTGTAAAGTCATTGGAGGTTTACTGAGATTGCAAATGTATGCCAATAGGTGGTTGTGTCTTTAAATACAAATGATTTTAGATAAAAGCACGTTTAAATAATTGTAATCAAATGAGAATTGTGGTACAGTGATAGTAAAATACATAAACTTTAAAATGTACAATTCAATTTGAATGAAGTATATATAATGATTGTGGAAGAAACGCACAAAATGTATTTGTAACCAATCGACACGCTTTCTACAAGATGTAACGAAAGATTATTCTTTTTTTGTGAGTGTTTTTGTTTAAGTAAAACAATAAAATTTTTCAAAAAAACATTAGTAGAGGGGGTAGAAATGTTTAGATACTCATTGTTTGTGTTTTATTGCAAATCTTCTTTGGGGTTCTCCATGTTGCTTATTGAAAGGGTTGTTGAAACTCCAATAGCTTCCTGATTGTCTGAGCCACAAAATGGTTGTTGTTATTTACCTGGCTGACTGTCTCGGTTTAGAAACTAAGCAGGGCATATTCTGGCTAGTACTTACTTGGATGTGGAACCACTAGAAAACCCAAAATTGGGACGTTGAAAAAATATCCCTGAAGCCATTGCAAAGCTTGGTCTGTAGTGTTGCTTAAAAAAAAAAAAAAGTCTATCGATGTCATCATTAAATCTCCAAGAGCCAAGATTGATTTGAAAGATATTTGATTGTATTTTTGAAGGCCTAGAAAATGTCTGAAAGCACTAAATGGGGAGGGGGTGGGATTAATGGTAAGCAGAATTCAACCTTACAGAAGGGAAACAGTGATTTAAGTAAATATATTTTATTGATTTACGTGTTTAGGGTGCTGCCATTTGGCTTTACTATAAGTTGATTAATCATCATGGCTGCTGTTTGTACTTTGTGGATGTTTTTATTCTTTTAATGCTTTTTAATTGTTTTATAATTTTAGAATTGTAAGCCGCTTAGAGTCACTTGGCTGAGTTGAGCAGCTATAGAAATTGAATAAATGGATGGGTGAATGTATGACTAAATAAATGCCTTGTTGTCACCACAGAGTCCCCAAGCGTCCTATCATCAACACCCCAGTGGTGAGCATCAGCATCCATGACAATGACGCATTGATGCAACGTGCCCTTGAGAAACCCATCACTGTGCAGTTTCGGATGTTGGAAACTGAGGAGCGGACCAAGCCTATTTGTGTCTTCTGGAACCACTCCATCCTGTGAGATCTATTTCCCAGGCAAAATGGCTGGGACTGCCATAGAATGAACAGGGAGGGAACAATAGATATTGGGATGTGGGGGGCAGGATTCCTCGGGCTGACTCTGCTATTTTTCAGGGTCAGTGGGACTGGTGGCTGGTCAGCTAAAGGCTGTGAGGTTGTCTTCAGGAATGAAACGCATGTCAACTGCCAGTGTAATCATATGACAAGCTTTGCTGTGTTGATGGACATTTCCCGAAGAGAGGTAAGAAAAATAAGGACTCTACTATGAGGATAGGAGAATAAGGCAAGGGAGAATTCTGAAGGGAGCATAACACAGTGGCAGAAGTTAGGTTTTGGCTCCTTAAGGAGCCAAGGATGTTAGACCCATAGGGCTGCAAACAGCTATTTGGGCCATCAAGAACTCCTCCTACTCATTGCTGAAACTCAAAACAAATAGCTATCTAGCCTCTGTTTGAACACATTTAGTCAAGGGAAATAATTGATTCTACTATCAAATTGCTCTTGCTTTTAGGCAGACCAAATAATAAGATGCATGGGTATCCATTAATAAATTCTCTGTTCCTCCCAGAATGGTGAGATCCTACCCCTGAAGACGATCACATATATCTCCATTGCGGTGACGCTGGGCAGCCTCCTGCTTACTTTCTTCTTCCTGGCTGGATTGCGAACTCTGCGATCCAATCAACAAAGCATCCGCAAGAACCTAGTGATTGCGCTATTTTTTTCTGAACTCGTCTTCCTACTGGGCATCAACCAGGCTGATCTGCCAGTAAGCATCTGTAGGGGTGGGAGAGGAAAAAAAACTTTGCTAAAAAGATTAAGTTCATAGTCATGGTCATATCTACTAAGTATCAATACAATAATTACTATCTATTGCTAATGAATAGTCAGAAATCCCACTCCTCCCCAACAAACCACACAGGGTTATCTGGCATCCACGCATCCTTCTTTGTTTGGGTGCCTTTGAGAGCCAAGAAAACTGCCTTAAATTAATAGCAGGGGCTCCTGGAAATGTAAATCAAAGATAGGAAAATATCCTATCTGAACTCCGAATATATAGTGAAATGGTTCATTACATTTTGTGTTTTGTGTACATTTGGAACAGGTTTCTAATCCTGCTCTTTTGTCTCTTTCATTGATAGTTTGCCTGTACCGTCATTGCCATCCTGTTGCACTTTCTGTACATGTGTGCCTTTGCCTGGGCATTGCTAGAAGCATTGCATATTTACCGCATGCTGAGTGAAGTGCGAGACATCAACTATGGCCCGATGCGCTTCTATTATATGGTCGGATGGGGTGTGCCAGCATTCATCACTGGTGAGGCCCGCGCTAAACTTCATATAATCTGGCATATGGCCATGGCTCTTCTGAGGCCATTATACTCTTTGTGAATCATATATATATAAATGGCTCTGTGTGTGTGTGTGTGTGTGTGTGTGTGTGTGTGTGTGTTCGTTCCAGCATAACTCTGGAATGCCTCAAGCAATTTCAACCAAACTTAGTACACAGATGACTTACTCTCTGGAAAAAATACTGTGGGGGGTAAGACACCTCTAACACCCCTGGGGGGGGGATGTTACAATATAGCTCGTTGTGCCTTCAGATGGCTTCTATTATACTGCCATAAAATGGCTTCTACTGTACAGCTCAATGGAGTTGCCATGGTAATGGCTTCACAGTACTCCACAAGGGGGCTCCCTCTGGTAAGGGGAAAATCCAACATTAGAAATTATGTTTAGTCTGGACATCCCCCCCCCTTTCTTATGAATAAATACCCACACAACAACAGATTAGCAGCTAGTTTTATTAAAAAGAAAATAGCTTATTTTATTAAAATAAAATGGTTCCTTCCTCTGCTAGTCTTATAACAGGTAACTGAATCAATTTAAGCAGGATATTTATTTATTTATTTATTCATTTATTTATCTTGAAATTTATTTGCTGCCCATCTTATGCCCAATGACTTTGGGCACCTTACAACATAAAAACATTAAAATAATCAATTATAAAATACTAAAGCAGATAAAATCATGAACAAAAGATGGCAAAAGAGGGAGCCAGATACATAAGGGAGAGGGAAATAGGATTAGACCACCACCTCCAGAGTGAAGGTCTTCCATTAGGAGAGCCATCTGGCAGGACCAGGTCTTAAAGCTATTACAAAAAGTCAGGAGGGTGGGAGCCAACCTCACCTCAGGGAGGAGATGCTCCCTGCTGGCATGGGTGGGCGAGTCCCATCTGGATCAGACTGTTGCTCAAGTAGTCTGGACCCATGCCATGCAGGAGAGATGACAATCAAAACCTTAATACTGTCCTGTCAAAGTTCGTTCAATTCCAACTTTCTGCCTAAGTGACAATCTTCTAGCTATAGAGTAGATGAAACGTTTAAGGACTTATGTTTCCTCTTTATTGATTGTTTTGTGTGGTATTTTCTTTAGGACTTGCTGTGGGCCTGGATCCTGAAGGATATGGGAACCCAGACTTTTGTTGGCTCTCCATCTATGATACTCTGATTTGGAGCTTTGCTGGTCCCATTGCTTTTGCTGTTGCAGTGAGTAGAGAAGCAGAGGAATATGGGGAGGAAAGGCAAAAGACCCACATTTCACATTATCGGAACAGCTGCCTGGTTCCATACGACTACTACTGGTTTACATGGGGTGTAAATTATAAATGCATGATAAAAAGAGAGGTTTTTTTTAAGGATGGACATGGCAACTTTTACTTTCACGCAAGGGTTTAGTTTTATTTATCCAGCGTGTCAAGGACTGCCTAGTTCTGCCGTTTTATTTTTCCATCTGAAATAATCTGAATAACTTGGAAAACAATGTTCTTGGTCAACAGACTGAAGATGCAATGAAGGCTGAGAAGCATTGCCCAGAATTGCAGATCTTCCCTTGCTCCAACAGGAACCTCAGATGATGGGTTACACGAGTTTCCCAATCAGTCATACAACAGTTATAAAACTGAGGGGTCCTTGGTGCTCTCTGAGCTTGCTTGGGTTTTTTTGCAGACATTTCAATACCTTAAGTAGGTAACATCATCAGTGCTGGTGCTAGGTATAAAAAAGAACCGATCTTTGCAAGAACCAGTAAAGGGCACTACGAAGAAAGAGGGATTGATACAGTATTTAAAATATTTCAGATTTGGGAGGATGCACTATTAGTGAAATTTAGTATTAAACTTTTCCCTCTTTCATTCTATAGATGAGCGTCTTCCTCTATGTCCTGGCCACCAAGGCCACTTGTGCAGCTCAACAGCAAGGTTTTGAGAAGAAGGGGACAGTGTGAGTCTGGCATTGTTCATGCACAACTACCCTTTTCAATGATTATGAGCTTTTAACTATTCTTCCATATCCCTGCAGCATGATTTCTACTTTTTTGATCCTATGTGCCTTTCCTCTGAGTTATCACCTTTGTTATTGTCTCCACCTTATTTTACCCTACTAAGTTATTCTGTCTCCTGCTTTCCATTTTCTGACTTAGCATTGATGTATCCCAGTAGTCAATGCTTCCAATATTTTTGTTGGAATTGTGGGACCAGTCCTATATAAGTGCAAAACTAGGTAGTATTTGCAAAGTCAATGGAGGCCATGTCCCAGAGTCAGTCAAGAGAATCAAGTTTATTCATATTCTACCCATGAGACTTGGGGGTTGTTGCCCACACTGACTGTACTCTTTCTCTACTATAGCTCTGGTCTACGGTCGGGCTTCATCTCTCTGCTGATCATGAGTGTCACCTGGTTGCTGGCTCTGCTGTCTATCAACAGTGATGCCATCCTCTTCCACTATCTCTTTGTGGGCTTCAACTGCTTCCAGGTAACTTGGATATATCAGGACATAGCACAATAGCACACATTGGAATGGAATTTTCCCAGGCCAGTCAGCATTTGCTCAATAATATTGAGCTGTTATCAATTCCCCCAGTTCAATTTTGTTTCCACCATTTTCCCTTTTCTCCAAGAACTCGTTTATCTCAATTTCATACAGTAATAGAAATTGAAGAACCAGACCAAAATTGATTATATATATATATATATATATATATATATATATATTTGGAATTTCATGTGGCTTTTTGAGTACGATTGACCTCTGTTTGGCAATTGGAGCAGGGCGCATGCAGATTTCATTGATCATGAGCCTGTATTAGACACATCAAGCGCTTTCCTATTAGCAAGGGAAGAAGAACTAGTTTTTTCAATGGGTTGGAATCTTTTAAAAGATGAAACAGTTTCTGGACGTGTACTGGGAAACATAAACAGAATTTAAACAGCATTTGGACCACATGTTTTAAACCTTTGAAATAAATCAGTCCTTATATTCTTGAGAGACGCGGTGGCTCAGTGACTAAGACACTGAGCTTGTCAATCAGAAAGGTCGGCAGTTCTGCGGTTCAAATCCCTAGCATTGCATAACAGAATGAGCTCCTGTTACTTGTCCCAGATTCTGCCAACCTAGCAGTTTGAAAGCATGTGAAAATGCAAGTAGATTATTAGCTAATAGCTAATAACTGGTTTTTATTTTTCTGGGAGTTGATGGCAAGAGGAACTGATGTAATTATTACTTAATACAATATGATACTGGCTATGTAATAGTATACATGTGATTATATGTTATGAAAATAGAAAATAAAAAAAGTATTTTGAAAAAAGAAAAAAGAAAAATGCAAGTAGAAAAATAGGAACCACTTTGGTGGGAAGGTAACAGCGTTCCATGTGCCTTCGGTGTTTAGTCATGCCGGCCATATGACCACAGAGACTTCTTCGGATAGCGCTGGCTCTTCGGCCTTGAAAGAGAGATAAGCACCCCCCTAGAGTCGGGAATGACTAGCATGTATGTCTGAGGGGAACCTTTACCTTTACCTATATTCTTGAGCTCTTTGCCTCTCAAAATGATTGAGCCCTATAGAACAACAGGATTTTAATTTCCATATATATATATGTATGTATGTATGTATGTATGTACGTACGTACGTACGTACGTACATACATACATACATACATACATATATTTTTTAAAAAGCTTCCCTTTGTTGCTCCAAATATTTGGATGTGTATAGATTTCATGTAGGTTCACGCATACTCAGAGAACTTTTTCACTAAATAATTAGTAAATGATGATTTAAAATAGCATTTTTACCAAAACTATTGCTCTCTAGTCATTATAAAAAGATGCAAAAAGAACATTTTTCTTTTTTACAACTACTGTTATTTTCCCAAGTATATTCCCCTACTAGAGCAAATCTTATAAATAAAAGCAGCAATTATTCTTGGTGTAGAAATTGTTGAAGCCCAGTCAAATCTTAAAGAGTTTAATACAACCTTTTGTAGTTGTTCAGAAGAAAAAATTTGCTGTTTATGAGTGGGAAGAAATATATGAAACAAAAATAATAAAGACCATGTAGGATTGAAAATAGAAAGTAACTAAGGAATCTAGAAAAGAAAGTAGGGGAAGATACAGAACCCAGATGATACACTATTAAATGGGAAAGGGGGGAGGGGGAAAACAGGAAAGAAAGTGCTAAATATACACTTGTGTATATATTCAAGAATGAGATATAAAAGGAGCGGAAATAGTTAGGATAGATTGGTGAAGGGAGGGAATAAGAAGTGATACTAAACTATATTTGGGTTTGTGGAAATTCCATCCCAAGAAAACATAAATTGAGATTTGAAAGAGACCCCTATAATAACAGAAAAAAGGGAGAGAGGAGGAGAGGATGAGAAGAAGCAAGGAAGGGAAGAAAGAGGTAAGGAGAGGACAGTGGAGAGGAGAGAAGGAGAAGGAAAGAGAGTTGGAAGGGGAAGAGGAAGAGTAGGAGTAGGGGAGAGGTAAGGGAAGAAGGAAGGGGAAGGAGAGGAGGAAGGAAGAAAGTAGAGAAGGGAGGGAGGGAGAAAAGAAATGGGAAATAAGGTGGTGTTAAAACAGGCGGATGGGATGGTAAATAAAGCAACCCAAACTGTATATTATAATCTTTTAAATTGGATATTAAATGTATAAGAATGACAAATGTAAAGAAGAATAACTGTGAATGTATACCTATAATTGTAAGTAAAAGAATAAAAAATAAATAAAAACTTAAAAAAATAGAAAGTAAGTTTGCAAATTAGGCTACTGGCTTTCCCTTACTATAATGCTTTGGAAATCCAGAATGATACAATTGGTTAAATTGCTGGACCAATACTAAGGAGACCCAGGTCTAGGAACCCCGTTAGCATGGAAATGCATGATGACTTTGGACTAGTCATTCTCTCTCTCAGCACAACCTGTCTCACAGCATTCCTATTGTGGAGATACAGTGAAGAGATCTCCACAGAGACCTCAGCTGCCTTGAGCTCTTGAAGGACGAGCAAGATATAAGTCTAAGAAACAAATAAGCATTATGAAGCTTGGAAGCCATGAGGATGTCATTCATTGCTTATTCTCTTATTGTTCCATAGGGACCTTTAATCTTTCTCCTCTGTGTCATCTTATCTAAAGAAGTGAGAAAGGCTCTCAGATCTATTTGTGGAAAGAAGCACAGCACTGATCCTACACTCACTACCAAATCTACCTTGACAGCAGTGAGTATTTCAAGGCAGTTCTTTTCCTAGGCTCACTGAGGGCCAATAATACCTTTGAGTAGAAAACTATGGGTAATTTGTTGCAGAATTTGACACTGATCTTAAAAGGCAAAATAAACAAAACTTTGACCTGGAGTTGGCATTTTGCTCCAGTTCAAAATTTTAAGTCATATTCTGCATCAGGAGATGACAATGAAGCCACTGGCAATGAAGCAAACATGCATATATTTTCATGTTTTGCCTAACTGATTCTCCTTTTAATAGTATTATAGAAGGCACACTGAAGCCAAATTATATACAATCTCCAGGTTTGACAGCTTGAGCACTCAGATCTTTTCACAACCAACTGTCACACTTAAAACAGAGTAATTTCATGAAAACTGAGGTTCATCTCTGAATTTTGTGTTTCTTGGATCAGATGGCATGCACAATATTCTATAACCTGCTTTCAGGTCATCTTTTGAACTTTTATATCCAGAATATAACAGGAAAAAAGTGGTCTGATTTCTTATAGCAAAGATGAGTTTTGGCAACAGATTCCAAGGAACAACTAGTGAACGAATGCCTGTGAAAAGAAACACACTGCTAGCATTGAGAAAAGAGTCTGTGCCGCCCGCAGCATTTTTTAGATAGTGTAGGAATTAAGAGCTGTCTCCTTTAAGAAACTACCTCCTGGGAAATGTAGGCAGAGACTTCCTTATGGGAAATGTAGTTCCATGATATGTGATCATATCTGTGTTTCTGATTGGCCACTGGGGCATTCTGCCTGCACGCGGAACAAAGCCAGTCATTTTAAATGCCATTTTGAACCGCAGAAGCAACGTGTGTGTCTCCTCTCTCAACATGGGAGCCAAATCATTACACCACATGATGGGAGACTTCTAAAATAAAAGAGATCAATGGTCAAGTAGATGAGCAATGTTGGCTCAGTGGAAGATATGAAGTCCAGAACTGAGAGCTGTGCTGACAAAAAATACTCAGATCTTTAGTCTAATTGGTGAACACCAAATGTATATATATACACACATTGTATATATACTATATATATGGCCAGGTCTCACTCGCCATCTTCAGGCTGGTGTTTTCGGCTTAAAGCATGGTCGAAGCTGCCGTCTTTCTATAAATCTTGGTGGGGGTGTATGGTGATGATTGGTTCTGGTTGTGTGTCCATTGTTGTTTTGTATTGTAACCGCCTGGGTGGTGGGTGGGGCTAGTTTGTTGACTAGAGCTGGTTTCCAGATGTCTGGTAGGTGGGAGGTATCATCACATTTATTCATGTTGTGTGGGTATTTCTCTATTTTGATAGCTTCCATAATTATTTTCTTGCTGAAGTGTTCAGTTTTGGAGATTAATTTGGTTCCTTCAAATGTGCTAGAAAAGGGAGGAAGTTTTTCCTTTTTTTCTTACTAAGTTCTTGTGTTTTGCGATGTGTGCATTTATTCTCCTGTTCATTTGTCCTATGTATGTTGCAGGGCAGATTTTGTATGGTATTTCATAGACTCCTTGGTTTTATAGCTGGATTTTGTCTTTGGGGTTTCTTAAGATGTCGGCTATTTTTTGGTCAGTGTTGAAGGCTGTCTTGATATTGTGTTTGTGGAGAATTTTGCTGATTTTATCTGTGGTGCCTTTGATGTAAGGGAGGAGGGCAATGCCGTTGTCCTGTTCTGTGTCTCGGTTTTGGGGGGGAGTCTCCCTTTGGATTAGGTTGGTAATTGTTTTTCTTTGGAATCCGTTGGAGATTAATACATTTGTGAGAGTGTGTAATTCAGTTTTCAGGTGGTCTTTGTTGGCTCAGCGTTTGGTTCTGGAGATGAGGGTCTTCGCTACAGAGTTAATCTGTGCAGGGTGGTGATGGGATTGTATGTTTAAGTAGCAATTGGTGTGTGTTTTTTTCTGGTAGATGGTGTGTCCTAGGGAGCCATTGGGTTTTTTGTAGATTAGGACATCCAGAAAGGGAAGTTGGTTGTTTGCTTCTATTTCCATAGTAAATTTTATTTTGGGGTGTAGGCTGTTGAGATGTGTGAGGAAGTTGTCCAGTTTTTCTTTCTCATGTGGCCAAATCACGAAAGTGTCATCAACATATCTAAGCCAGAGTTTGGGTTTGTGTTCAGATTTATCTAAGGCATTAGTTCCACACACACACACCAAGATTTATAGAAAGACGGCAGCTCCGATCACACTTTAAGCCCAAAACACCAGCCTGAAGATGGCAAGTGAGACCTCACCAAAACGTTGCCAAGACAATCTCAATCTTACACAGGGAAAGACCCGAATACAAGAAGATCAGCATAGCTACACTTGTGAAAATCTACAAACAAACACACACACACACACACACACACACACACACACGTGTGTGTATTGAAGGGACTCATCAAATTACCCCTTGCCTCTCTGCTGCAATTAATTGCTTTCTCTCCCATATTATTCTGATGTCAACAGGCTTATATTTGCAACAATACCTACGTGGATGGGCAATTGTACCATACGCCATTTGGGGACTCCACTGGTTCCTTGCATAGCACTGTCCGCTCAGGCAAGAGTCACCACAGCTACATCCCTTTTGTGCTCAGGTAATGCTGATGTAAAGAATGTATAAACTCTTTCCTTACCCCATTGTATAGGTCTTGCTGCCTGTATTGTGGAACCTTGACAGCTATCAAATCCTCTATTTTCTGTTCACAGGGAGGAGTCTGGCTTGAACAATAGCCAGGTACACATTGGGCCTGCAGATCCCAATTCTTTGTTCTTGGAAGACAAGGATCAGAACAATGGTGAGAGGAAGTGAATTGGACAAGTTCTGGACAGAATTGTCTCTCATTCTGGGCTTATGAATTGCCTTCAATTGATAGCATGCCTTATAACTTGCTTCTTAAAGCTACAGTGTTTCTCATTTCCATGTAGTCCTTTTCTTGTTTCCCCCCCCCCCTCAACTTCTTGATCACCTCCAAGAAGACCTCCAAGGTCCCTTCCAACTCTGCTTTTTAAAAATTCTACCTTCTTTAAATGGTCTAGGATTTTGGACACCAATGGTGATTACATGTGAACAAAAAAAAATCACAATTCTTTCTCCTCATGTTTCTCAGAGTGTAGTCAAAGTTAAATATGTGCTAGGACTGAGAATGTAGTAAATCCATAAAGCTGCAACTTAGTATATTTCATGTTATATGCATATTATATCTGTAAATCCCATAAAACTCAATGATATCTTCATAGAATTGCACCACAATTTTCTTCTATTTGCTTTGCTGTGCTAAAACTGTTTTATTCCAAAAGAGAAAGGCAGATTAAAATGAGCATTGTCTTTGTTTGCATACAGAAATGACAAGCCAGGCCATTACGTGTCTGTGGGACTTTTTATAGATGGATAGTTGCCTTTTTCATAGACTCTATCCCATTCCTTATGAAATAGTGCAATGCAATGTGAAGTTGAGTGCAAGAACTGTTCAGTGCAGACTGCAGGAATTTGGCCTAAAATCTAGAATTCCACAAAAAAGCCACTTTTATCTCTAAAACAAAGGTTGAAAAGACTAAACTGGGCTAAAACCCATGGTACCTGGACAGAGGAGCAATGGGACAGTGTTATTTGGAGTGATGAGACCCTGTTTGGTAGTGATGGCGTTAAAATACACTTTCCCCAAATGATTTCCACAATTTTGGCCACTAATGTAATTGGACACTATAGCCACTACATAGACTGAGCTTGCACAAAAATGCATGTACAAGAGAACAATTTAATTGCATGCTATAATCCCCTGATTTGTGAAGATAGTTCTTAAATAACCGATTTGGACCATTAAGATTCTCTGACATGAGAATCTGGTACAAGTTGAGACTGGAGAACAGGTGAGTGAAGAATGGATGCACTATTAATGCAGTCTGATTACTATTTGTCTCCCTCCCTCCCTGACCTTTTTCGGCACAGAACGTGATACTGATTCAGATAGTGACCTTTCCATGGAGGATGACCAGAGTGGTTCCTTTGCTTCCACCCATTCCTCTGACAGTGAAGAGGACGAAGAATTTCCCAAGGAACCCTGCTGGGAGAACTTACTGTGTCCTAACAATGAGAAGCTGCCATCACTCAGCACTCCAAAGGGTAATGCTAGACAAGGGCAGCTCCAGGAATAGCTCACTAAAACTGGAGGGATGGATGGAGCCAACACTAGATCAGACTTTATCCAGATTACAAAGAAGTTTCAACTCATCTTCATCATTCTAAAATTTCTGTGATTGTGTGGTGGATAGACCATTGCTATAGTGACTCCAGGGAACTGTAATGCTTGAGTAAGGAGTGTAATCAAACTCAGCTTCTGTAAGTTACAGATGCTTTAAAACTATGCAAAATTGTCCATTGAGATAAAACAGGTATAATCTCAGTTACGTACAGAACAAGTTTATTTTTTCATGTAAACCACTTTATTGTTAGTTCTTCCCTGTCAGTGAAAACTGTGATTTACCATAATCCTCAACAGTGGCATTGATGTCTCTTCTCCTTGCATGTTTTCAAGAGCTGCTAAAGAGAGCTGATATAAACATGCAAATGATGTGACAAAGGGAGAGAAAAGTACAAAGCTTGCTCACTAAGATTGCTTCCAGAATAGTGAAGACAGGACAAAACTCCTTCAGTATAGTTTTTCTCTGGGTCTCATCATGCATTTTTATATTGGTTACATCCAGTGGTGGGATTCAAATAATTTAACAACTGGTTCTCTGCCCTAATGACCAGCTGGGTAGGCCTGGCTTGGTGGTCATGTGACTGAATGGGCATGGCCAACTCAACATCACTCACGTCGATGGACGCTTCGCCTTAGCTGTTACAATGTAATAAGGGTTAACCGGAGAGGCAGTTTCTGTAATCAGGGCAATAAAGATTATGCTAAAAACAACACCAGAATGTTTCCTTCCTCATAGGATTTCCTTCCTCTAAAGTGGAAAAAAATAAAATGAGTTTTCTTCCAACAACCGGTTCTCCTGAACAGGTGCAAACTGGCTGAATCCCACCTCTGGTTACATCTCCCTGGGCAGAGGCTCTTCAGTTAAGCTCTTCATTGGGGCTGTTAAAAAGTCAGGAGAGCAGATATAGGGACAAATGTTGAAATCCACAATCATCTTCTGCTTTCTCAGTAGATAACATCTCTGGACCTGGAAAACCTTATTGGCCGGGTGACTTTGTAACCACTGCCAGTGAGAGCGATGGCCACCCTGGCTCAGAGTCGCTGCGGGTAGAACCAATGGGTAAGAATGACCGGCTGGGACTGACAGAGGAGTTGGCCAGAGAGAATGGAGAGGGCATCTTGGGCTCACTGCCTCACCCCACTGCTCAGCCCCAGAAAGGTAAAAAGTTAGATTCTGGGAACTGTAACACCGACTGGTCTGTTTTACCCTAGCCATTTTCTCTTGAATTGCACTAAATACCAAGTTGCATTTTGCAATTGCTCTTATTATTCAGGAGTGAATTCAGCATCTTAAGTCTCTCAGACCAGATAAATATAGATTAGGTGTATGTGAATTGTGGGAATTAATAGAAATAATGTCTTGCCTCTCTGTATGATTGGAAGCAAACAAAAAATGTAAAAATGTTTTGCAAACAAGCATTTTCTCTGGTGTGACACAGTAGTACAGAATTTAGATTTATAGGACATGACCTTTTAGTAACCTTTTAATCAACGAATCTAATTGTGTGTCATTCTTTGGTATTCACCCTGGATGGACTAGAAATAAGATTGGGCCTATAGAAAATGCTGGGAACAGGCTGTTCCTCCATCATTTTAATGCCTATTGGAATCCTATACAGACAGCATAAGCAGTTAATAATGAAAGAAAAGAGCTCCATTACCAATATTAATATAAATATATTAAATTTAAGCATCATGGTAATTCATTTATAGAGCATAAACTGCAGTGCCTATTAAGAGATACAATATTGGTTATGATTAATTTTCCTGTTAATAAAACTAGCTCTCTTTGGGCAGAAATAATGTGTCATTGCAGTCTTTGGTGAGAAAGCTCCATAATACTAATTTATAAGAGTTTATATACATTATACAGATAAGCTGGCAATGGCAATTCTTGTAAAGTTAAAGACTGCACTGGAATGAACGTTCTCCAAATTACCAACATAGAAATGACACAAAAAAAATCTGATTTATTTTAAGATCTTGCTCCAGGTGGGCCTAAGACCATGGGATGTGATAATATGATGAAGAAGAAAAAAAAAACAAAAAACCCCAGATAGCCTTTAGTCATTAATTTCAAGACCATTTTAATTTACCAAGAGGATTGGATCCTGGTGCCTTTAAGGTTTGGAGATGAAAATGGACACAGCTCTGCGTTTTGTTTTTTACAAGTAGAACAGGGGTGCTTACATCTGGCCCACAGGGCAACCCTGGAAAGAATGAGGGACTGGCCCATGGTACCTCTGCCAACAAAAACAGGCTCCCAAGCTATGTTTCCAGCTGTGATGGCTCCTGCAACCCTCTGCCAGTGAAAATGGAGCTTGAGGGAGGTGGAGGAAGGTGCGTGTGGCCTTCCCAAACTACGTTTTCCTGGCAGAGAGGGTTACAGGAGGCCACCGTAGCCGGAAACAGAGCTCACTGGCAGAGCACTCGGGCCACCACAGGCGCCCCCGACATCAGTGACATTGAGCAGGCCACACCCACTCTACTACACCCACCCCAGCCCCCTGAGATCAAACCCAACCCTGATGCGGCCCTATAATGGAATTGAGTTTGACGCTCCTGAAGTAGAACATCATGGAGCCCACACCTCTATCCATAGAGACAAGTAGTCATATCCTCTGGCCTTGGTTTCCTGACTGTAGCAAGAAATGGTGTGTTTTTTGTTTGACTCTGAATCTTCTGCCCTCAGGCATTTTAAAGAAAAAATACCTGCCACCCATCAGTGAGAAGAGCAGCATCCAGCGCATCCATAACAAGCTCTCCAGCTGCCGCTCAGGGATGGTATCATTGCATGGTTCTTCGGGGAGCGATGGCAGCCGTGGGGGTGGGGTACCCCGACCCCGACAAACCCTACAGGAGCAGCTCAATGGCCTTACACCTATCACCATGAGTATAAAGACTGGCACAGTGGATGAGGACTCTTCAGGCTCCGAGTGAGTATGGCCGAGCCTTTTTCTTGCTCACCTGTCCTTGGTGGTTTGCATGTGACAACCTCCTGCCTCTGTGAAGCCTCTTGTCCACCCACCAGATCTGGTGCTTCCGATCTCTCAGGCTGATATTTTGTTATATTTCATAGTTGCCCCCACCTTTATTCCCAGGCTGTGCCTTTAAGAATAAGGTCTATCTACTTACAATTCCCTGGATTCCTCCTGTGTTATAAAAGTCATTTAATATTTCACTGACCTTGGGAGTTGTGGGAGGGATCCCATCCTTGAAGAATATATTCCTCTGGCTTTGGGCCCAGACTATAACCCCTTAGCTGGATGTAGCTCAGAATTTGAAAGGCAGGATGCAGCCATCTCCTTCTTAGGTGGGAAAGGGAGTTTTTAAAGCCCAGGGTTACCCTGTAGCTTTCCCAAGGGGCAGAGGAGCATGGTCAGAATTAAAGTCCCTGAGAAGTACTCAGCTGCTCCTGTGAGATGCTGTGGGATTCAGCCCACGTACCATCTTCAGTAATGTGATGGGGGAATGGGGGGATGCTATCCTGTTCTAACTTCCTCCTGAGCTCTCTTGCACTAACCCCCTTCTCCTCCTCCTCTCCTCCCTTCTCTGTTTCTTGTTCTCTCACCTCTCGCTTCAATCGCCCAGATTTCTGTTTTTTAATTTCCTCCATTAACACACAAGCCCCAGGGGGGGTGCTTTGCTCAAACCTGCTCATGACCACACTCATGTGTTTGTGTTCCCCCTGTCCTGTCTCGCTTTGTGTTTGATCACTGAGCAGGAGCGATGAAACCTCAATCTGATGTCGCATGCACCAGGCTCTCTCTGTCTCTCACACACGTTTGGCCAGTCTGGGAGCCAGGATTGCTCTCAAACCACAGCGAGGAATGTTGTCTCCGTCAGCCCGGCCTGGCCCAGGGAGCTGGACAGTGGTATGTAGTGCCAAATGAAAAGTGACCTGCCCCCCCACCCCCCGGGGGGGAACAGCGGGTTCCAGGAGGCGGACCTTGTCGAACAGATGCACTTTGGATCATTCTAAAATGGACTGAAAGAACATAAACTTAACCACCTCCACGTCTTCAGGGATTTTCATGCTTTGTTGCCCAGTCTGGAAGTGCTGCGTGTCTGGAATATATATATATTTTTCTTTGTCAAAATTGGTCTGGGGGAGCCTCAGCAGCCACCATGTGGACATGATGTATTACTGTGCAGATGTTTTCATTGAATATTTGACAATGGGGTGGAGCTAGGGGCCAGTGTGCTTGAAGATGGCTGCAACTAGGAGTCACCAAGAACTGTACGTTTTGACTCGAGTAACAAACCAGGATCAGCCTAGTTTTGGAGGGACACCATCCTGGGCTTCTCCTAGGATGGAGGGAAATAGCACCTTTTAAATGGAAGCTGTAGGGTGTAGCAGACCTGGCTGTGCAGAGGACGCGTGTGAGGCCTACATTCCGTAAGAACCACAGCTGGCTTTGCGTTGCATCTGGAGGCACAACCCAGAGCCTCCCTTTGCAGCATATGTGTGTCCACCAGCCATGGTCATGGTTTTTTTCTGATCCAGCAGCGTGCATCTAAACACACCTTCCAAGGTGCAATTGAAGCATACTTAATCCAGGGTGCACTTCAATCTCGGGTTCTCTGGCACGCACTGAAAAATGGGAATCTAACATCTTGGTTTTGCCATACTAAGCAATTATAGAATAGGAAAGAAATTAATCATCCAAATAGCTTTTCCAGAATGCTGTCCTGCAGGGTAGCACCAGTTCCACCAGTTGCACTTTTCTGGCTTAAGGAAAGGTTTTTTAAAAAAATGTTGAAAGAGTAGGCTTGTTCCAGACCTGCTAGCCATCTCCCCAGGATGTTCATCGCCATCACGCTGCCTACATTCATGGACTGTACAGTTGAGCGTGAGCTGTGGATCTTGCTCTTCTCTGGCAAGTTGCTTACTCCAGCCTTGGGTGCTTCAGATTGCAGTGGGATCAGGGACAGAGGACCAGCATGTCCACTGGCATCAATGGAAACGTTCCTCCTTGGATCACGGTTACTTTCAAACTGCTTTGTTTGACAGCCAATTCTCCAAGCTCAGCTCACCATTCCAGGAACTTGGCCCCATCGGAATGCTCCCAGGAGGCAGCCCATAAGGTGTTGAGCGCCACGGGCGTGGCCTGCTGAGCCATCAGTCCATGCTGCAATTATTTTCGTAGAAAATGACAAAAAGAAAAAAGTCCCGCCTCCTGCTCCTCCCAGCCAGTCAGCACGTGTCCCCCTGTTGCTACTGAACGCTGCCTTGATGTCTCCCAAAAGCGCCTGGCTCTCACGCCAACAGGTTGCTGCCTTTCTGCCTCAGAAGCCTTCATTTTTTCTACACTCAGCCAAGTCCTGATGCCTGCTCATAATGGGGATTTTCACGTTGGTCCTTTTGGAAAGTACTTTTTTTATAACGACATTCACCGGGAAAGAGACTTTTCTGCTAAGGGAGAGTGGGAAGAGGGGGACAGCTTGTGGAGGGTGAAGGCACTGTTACTTTGACCTGTTTTTATTTTTGTTTTTCATTTTACCATTGCTGAAGGATGTTCTAATTTAAGTAGCTGAAAAGCCCTTGAGGGGAAGGGTCATGCTTTATAGCAATGTTAAATCTTGTTAGCTGGGTGCAGAATCTGATGCGCTTTATTGACTTAGCCAAGGTTTGCACAATAAGGGGTTCATTGAGACTTGACTGTTGTCATGGCCTGGCTTGTCAAAGAAAGGAGTGCTGAAAATGAGGCTTTTCTTTTTCAACACCTCCAGTAATATTATCCATTACTGTTTAGCCTATTGTGGCCTCTGTACTTGCCAATTCCAAAACCTTTCTTGGAATGTTTTGACACATAGAATGTGATTCTCTGAAATCTGTATAAGGTCAACTTGGCATTGCAGTGGCATCTACAATGCTAAGTAGATCTATGACAACTCACCACAGGATAATTCGCCATGGCCAACTCGCCAAGGGACAATTCACTGCGCAACAAGAGTTACACTGATATCAAAGAAATGGTGGAATAGAATCATTAAAGAAAGGATGCCAAAGGAGGGACACAATGAAATGTGAATGACAAAAATTAAAATATTTTTTTAATTATTTTAAATAGTGACATTGAATTGTTGAACTATTCTGCAGCAAGTTGACCATGGCAAGTTGGCTGTGGTGAGTTGTCCCATTCCAGTAGGTCACAGGGGATGAAGACCAGCCTCTTCAGCGTATGATCTACTACTGTGTTATTTCCATTGAGTGTTTCTTCTGAACCATTTGACTTTAGCTGGTTAAGTGAAAGAAGACACAACCCCCCGCCTCCCGTCCAAAAAAAGTCTGTACAAAAGAAGAGCCATTTGTCCAAGCTTTACCTGGAGCCTGTATTGCTGTTGTGTTCAACACCATTTTGGTCAATTCCTGCTGCTCATACTGAAGCAAACTGTAGGCAGGAACCTTTGGCTTCCTAATATATGGCTTGTTGCAGTTATTGCAGCAAGGAGGAATATTTAAACCCAGAGGACTTCCCATGTTGCCCTGGAAGCATTTTCCCTCATGACTTGACTCATAGGTGAATGCAAAATGGTAAGTGATGCTTCCAAATGCAGGCAATGGGAAACACTTTTGGCTATCCCGTATCTATGATGGCTTTCCTCAGCCCTCTGCTATTCAGATGTGTCTGTGCTACAAGTCCCATTATCCAGAACCAGCATGATCCATTAGTCATGCAAATTAGAGTTTGTTGAATGTAGTCCAATGTATCTGAAAGGCATTGACTGGGGAAGGCCAACTTGAAATGCAAAGGTATTAGAGTAAGCAGATCAGAAGAAAAAGTCACTAGGCCTTTCAGATGTAACTAAGTTACAGCTCTAGGTATTCCCGACCCAGATGATAAAAGCTGGGAATTATTAGCTGCATTTGTGGAACTACACATGTCTTACTCCTGGACAAGGAGAGGCAAACCAAAAAGGTTCCTTTTCAAATTGCTACCTATTAAGGTAGAGGCTAGTTTATTCCTGAATATCCTTATTTTGTTTTGGTATGCCGAACAAAGGTTTGAAGGAAAGATCAATGACTACTCTACAGTGTCTTCCATAAAGCCCCATTCCTTCATAAAAACATGGCAATTATATTCTTCTCAAAGTAACATTGCATTATATTTATGTCAGGGCTCCATTAAGGCAGCTATCAAACAAATGAAGCCTTGGGATTTTTTCCTTATTGGAAACATCTTCACTTACCTAAATTTGGCATCTCTGAAACTATTCGAAGTATTAGATTTCTACCAGACAAAAGCACTGGTTACCTGCTCCATCATCCCAGTCCCAAGTACCTCTAAATGCTGAGTTTTTAGACTGTACGTCAAATGCACAAACTAGCCTACAATAACTTCCTATGCAAAATCTTTCTTATATGGCAAATCCATTAGTTGCAACAAACTTGAAAGCAGTGGTAGTAAAGGATTCAAACTAAGCTCTCTACAGCAGCAATGACTTCCAGAGAAAAGAGTTGATTCACCTATTCCTGTGCCAGGTGGGACGGAATTGGAGGGGAAAGGTGTGCCACTCCATTCATGACCAAGGAAGTGTTAAACCTTAACTGTATTAAAGACTGAGAAACTGTCTTGTATGGGGAGCTTGATGTGAAGAGTTCAGCTTCTGCTTCATCACTGCAGCCAATTAATTTTTAGTGTCCCTCTGCTGTCTATAAAGAGCTAATTAGCTGTTTTAACTGTGGAAAGGATGTATTTGACATGTCTGCTTTTTAATTTATTATTTTTAAAAGATGTATATGCATATATTTACAACTGAGCACACCTTTCATTTCCTAGGCAATAAATCGCCACCACCATTGTCCAGATCTAAACATGTGCCATTTAGGTTCAAGGTTCTTGTCTTCTAGTAAGTACACTGATCCAATCCATTCTTTTCCTCTTCACTAGCTAGTAAAGTCATTTCCAGCAGAACTCAGCTACAGTCATGTACAGTTGTTTCCATAGTCTTGAGTAGCTGTGATGCATGCAGAAATTCAAGAAATAAATGCTTTCATGTCACAGCCTCATCTACTGAATTGGAAATGGTAGTCTTTGAATTTCTGCTTGACAAGCAGCTGTTGAAGTTGGTGGAATATGGCCAAGGAAACAAACCATACTTTTCCTTAAAAAGCCCAGTTTGGTGAGAGAGGAAAGCACAGGAAGAGTTCTGATGACTTAAATTTTTTGTGAGGAACAAACTGCTTTCTTAATACTTGGTGGGTTACAGGCTTTTCCTTTGGCTTAGATATCTCAAGTGTATAGGGAAGGTTCTTAATGTAAATATAACAGAGTTCACCCCTTTTCCTAAATAATAAAACCATAGTTCTGTGTAGGTGGCTCCATTTCAGTGCTTTGTCTACCTTTACTAGAAAATTGAGTAGGGAAAGGGAAGACCAAGAACCTGAGTCCAATAGAAAGAGTTGAAGCTATGAAGTTGAAGGTTCCTTGCTACTGGGCAGAGGCATTGTGAAGGAGAATCTAGATTTCTTCTCTTCCAAATATGTAGAGAAATGACCTCCAGTTCTTCTGATAATGATTAATCGATTATCAGATACCCTTAGTCTTTGCAGAAACATGATGGTTCACTGCAGGTTTTGTAATTCATTCAACTTTTGTCTGCTGTGCTGAACAAATGTGCATGGTCTATCTCTCTGGAGACATTACATTAACAGTATCAAAATGGCACCTAAGTCAAGCTTCTATTACTGAAAAGGAATTCCAGTATTGGTTCCCTTATCCCTGAATGAGCACTGATCACCAAGAGGTAGTAATAGAATTACTCGAGGAGTCGGTTTTGCTACAAGTCGTTATACATATGTGTGTTTTTATTAGAAAAGCTTTTTTTCAGAAATTAGAAAATATTAATACAACATACATGAATATAATGGCAGAATTGATACTGCATTTTGTCACAGCCTTTGTTCCTTCAATCTTGTGCAAGACGTAAGGATTCACTTCACTGTTGCAACTCCTTAAAGCTGCAAAGGATTCATCTTCCATCCCTCAGGATCTGCTGGAGGAAGAAATTTCCCTATATCCAGGAATCACTCCACAGTCTTTGAACAGAGTCCTGTCACTAGAGTGTCTTGAAATCAAGAGTATTGCGGTGCTTAACATATTTTTACATCATTTCTGCAGAGATTGTTTAAATAGTCTCAACTTCCTTCACTTGAAGATTTATTGTACAACAGGAAAGCACCATTTAATTTAGAAGAAAGAGCCTTTTTTTGATCAAGGCATTTTTCTCTGGGTTAGATTGTTGCAAATTTGCTTAAGTAGATGGATGATGAAGGCAGGCAGGTAGATCTGGTCAAAACTGTGATGCTAAGAATTCCACTGCACCAGCTTAGAAGTATTATTTTGTCTTTATATAGGTCTGAATAGTATGAAACTGGCTCGCAAGCACACATATTTTCAGTACTGTGTACTGCTTTTCCATCATCTAAGCCACAAATGCCCTAAGAATAATCAAGATGGTATAAAATTGCTATTTTATGAATGTGATTTGTGTTTTGGGGTAAATCTTTATCAACTCCATAACAAGAGTTGATTTTTTAAACCTCTGTTTAGGTTTCTGTCTCTTATGCAACTATTAATAACATGGGAAATCTGTGGACAAAGAATATTACCACTGACCATCCTCAGTTTAATAAAAAGAGCAGGTATGGAATAAGAATGAGAAGATAAAAGGATTTGGAATGAGAGTTGTGTAGTCTTTCACATAACAAGAATCAAAAGCTTTCTTACTTTTGAATAAGTTTAACTGAAAGAAACAAATCCTTCATATATAACAACTGAAAGTGTACGTTAGTATTTACTTTTACAATAATATCAAAATGATCAACAGTGCATATATTATTCGGGGTTACATAATGCTGTTTTCAGCTCAATGCTGTATAGTGGTTGGCGTATCTTATAAGAGACTAAATGTTCCACTGGGCTCCAGTAAGGCTGTTTTTATCTAATAAAGTTTTAAGTTAAACCAACCATCCAAAAGTGGGAAGTCTCTGCTGCTGAGCTGAAGTTCTCCCTTTCGGCAACGGCTCAGCAAAATTCCATAGGCTGCAGCTCAAGACTTCTAACCCACACAAGTTCCATTTATAAATCTAAGGAATGTAATGATAGGATAAGGACTGGTAGTCCCTGCTTCCTTACTCCAGGATCCTCAAACCACAAACCCAGAGTGTGATAACATTAGAGGAGATGCACAGCGCAAGCTTTTAAAGTTCTCTTGAAAGAAGGAATTCCAGGAGTTCCTATGAGACCAAAGCAGCTTTATCTTCAAAAGAAAGGCACCATCCGAGATTATTGCTTTTTTTCTGGCTTTTTCCCAAGATTATAGTGATTGCTGGTGGTATTATCTTAAAGGACAGATGGAGTAGACAGTTAGGACAGGTCTACAAACGCTTGAAATCAGTACGCACGTAATATTGATTTGTACAGGTAGTCCTCGATTCGTGACCACATTTGAACCCAACGTTTCTGTTGCTGAGACATTCGTTAAGTGAATTTTGCCCCATTTTACGACCTTTCATGCCACGGTTGTTAAGTGGATCACTGAAGTTGTTAAATTAGAGACATGGTTGTTAAGTGAATCTAGCTTCCCCATTGACTTTGAAGATCGCAAAAGGGGATCATGTGATTCCAAAGACATTGCAACCGTCATAAATATGTGCCAGTTGCCAAGCATCTAAATTTTGAACATGTGACCACAGGGGGGGGGGATTTTGCAACAGTCGTAAGTGTGAAAAATGGTCATTCACTTTTTTCAGTGCCGTTGTAACTTTGAATGGTCACTAAAGGAACAATTGTGAGTCGAGGACTACCTGTGTTGTACTTTTTGCATATACCTTAAATCTATTCCGTTATTTAGACCAATCAATAATGTACTTTTTTAAATCTGAGGATTGGGATTTTGTTTCTGTAAACAATGTGGATAGTTTTGGGGCTGCTAGTCATTGGATCCACACAAGTTTAGTATCCAGATCATTCAATCAATGAGCACTGCAGATAATCTCCCACTAATACGTGGGTTGCAGAGGTAGTATTTAGCTGGTTCTCTCCAGTTCAGGCGAACCAGTAGCGGTGGCTGCAGGAGACTCCGCCCACTCGCCCTGACAGTGCGTGAACACTGCGTGTGCAGAAAGCGGTGTGCATGTGCAGACACGGCGCATGTGCTCACATTTGCAAACTGGTAGGGAAGGTAAATGAATCCCACCGCTGGTGGGTTGACTTTCTCCCCACAAACTGTCTTAGAGACTCAATGTTTTTCCATTGACACTGGTGAGGTAGGACACTTACATGGTGAGGTAGGGCACTTCAAATCCCAGGGATCCATCCCCTCATTTTGAATTGCTAGAAGTCTTTGGCAGTCTCAGCCTGCTGTTCTGAAAAGTGCCCAGAGGGATTGACTTCTGACATGCAGCTGTAGAGGGAGATAGATGATAGATAGATGATAGATAGATAGATAGATAGATAGATAGATAGATAGATAGATAGATAGATAGATAGGAGAAGTAAATGTGTTTAATTCATTATTTTATAATTCTAATACAGAGTAAGCTTATGTTCCCCAAAAGGTCAGACAATTCTTGAATGGAAACTGAGCAGAGAAAATCAAATCAACCAAAACTCTAATCCTGTGTTATTCTTATATGGCAAATCCGATATAGGATTAACCTTCCTCTCTACATATTGAGCAGTGTCGTCAACAAAAATCTGGCAGGTTACGTTCCAGATTTATGATCAAGTCTATTTCGTCCACAAGTCAAAACAAGGGCAGGTATGCCACATGCTGTAAATGATCTTCTTCCAAATTCAAGGACTTTCTAGGTTGGAATTGCAAACGCTTTTTCTATGCATCTGTTTAACACAGGTTTGTCCTGGCATCCAGAGTATAGAAATTGTACATAGATCATGCTAATTTTCTCTCTATTCCTATTTTAGTGTACGTGCTGCTAAAGGAAACACTAAGTGAATAACCTATAAACCAGGTTATGTAGTCCGTTATCCGGCACGGATACAAACATATTTCATGGCATTTCAAGATGTTAAAGAATTGTGGCAATGAGGAATGATGTAATGATTATAACTCATTGCTCCTATTATGGTATTTTGGTTTCACAGGTAGTCCTCAACTTACAACCCTAACTGAACCCCAATGTCTTTGCTTGTCAGAAGCTCTCTGGGAAGGTTAAGAATGGCGATCACATAATCCCGGGACAGTGCAATTATAATAAATACATGCCAATTTGTCAAGCATCCAAATTTTGATCACATGACTATGAGGATGCTGTAATGGTCGTAAGTGTGAAAAACAGACACAAGTCACTGTTTTCAGTGCCATTGTAACTTCTGTCATTAAATGAAGGGTTATAAATTGAGGACTACCTGTACTATCTAAACAAGACCCAGATGGGCTTATTTCATATTATGTGTAGATTAAAAACTTGTTTCTCACTCAAGAAGGCAATCTGAGGTCAACACATGCCTACCATTTTAATAGTTGAAATGACACTGAGAACAATCTTATCTCCGTGTAGTTTTTCTAACAATAACTTTTCAACAGAATTGCAAAACTCTTTAGTGTGTCCCTGTGTATTCACTCACCTTTCTTCCCAACCCCAGCGATTGGTTTAGTGGATCTCTGTCCACCAGATGTTTCTGAACTCACTGGTTTAATCTGGCTGGATTTCCCAGGAACTGTAAATCTGCCTGAAACAGAAGCAGCATGATTGGTTGGCATTGGGAGTTGGCTTGGAGTGTGTCTTGTTTGAATCTCACCAGAACCACCACGAGGCTTGGAGGTGGCTTGTCTTTTGGGGCCGTTGCTTCCCATAGTTTTCACTTGACCTGGGATGAAAGAAAAAAAATGATTTAATGATAAATCAGCAAAATGTTTCTAGACATAGTGACTGGATCCTACTTAATTCTTTAAATGTAAAAAGGTGTGTTGTGTATAAGGGCCAAGATACATTGTTTATATGGATTTTCAAGAGTACTTTACTTAAGACCCTGTCCTATGTCCACTCAGCAGTCACAAAGCAAGGGATGGAGCAAGAAACAAAGGCAACTCACAGTGAAAGGGGAAACTGTGTGAGCTCTAAAGATTTGAATTCATACTGATACCAGTTCGCTTATCAGCTAGAGAATCAGGCATTAATGATGGGTCAATAATATGTGGCACGTAGATAACACTTGAGTCTTCAATCTAGTAAAGACCCAGACTGAACAGCTAAAAAAACTTGTTTATAAACTAGTTTATCTCTTGTTGCCACATAGCAAATTGTGGATTCTAATCCACTTTCGGCATAAAGTCAGCTGAGTGACCTTGCGCCAGTCACTCAATCCTAGGAAGCAGAAAATGGCAAACCATTTGTGAAATCTTGCCAAGACTTTCGTGACACCCGATCAAGGGATAAGGCAAAATACAAGTAATTTCCTTTAACTTACTTGCATTTGTCTTCTGGAGGGGTGCCATCTTTTCTGGAGCAACTGGAGGTTTTTTCATAGGGCTGGTTCGCTGGAGACACATCTGAGGATTTGGCTTTCTTTTCACTTGTGCAGCAAGCACTGTCCCTTGTTTAGAGGAAGCCTGCAAATATATCCACAGTGAGATTCCAGAGGAAAGCATATTGTGTTATGCTATCACAAAGATGGCTGGTGCTCCATAAGATTCAGAACAGGGGTGGATTCCAGCAGTTGCAACTGCTGGTTCGCTCTTGGCCGTGCCGCATGTGTGCTGCGTGCACATGCACAATACAATAAAAATTGCTCTGCGCATGCACAGAAGCAAAAAACAAGAGGGCGGTGCCTATGGTGCCACCCGGAGAACCGGTTTGGGGCTGTGGCAGACCTGGGTAGCTGCCGGTTCCAGCTACTCAGGCCACTAAACCCACCACTGATTCAGAAGCTTTTCTGTTGTGCATGAAAAGCAAACATGGTCCTACATGCACACACATCCTTCTATGGAGGAATATACATGAAGGCTAATTATACAACTTACCTGCATGCTTTTTGAGATGTTTATAGCCTTATCTTGCATTGATACAAAAAAAGATAGGCTAAGTACCCTTTCAGCCTGGAGAACCATGCAAAAGTTAGTCACTATGCATACAGCTTCTATGCAGTGGTGTATATTTTTAACTATATGCCCAGTTTTCTCTTCTACCCCCCCCCCCTCCCAGCAGCTCTTCTGTTGAAAATACCTGTGGGCCTTGATCAGGATTATTTTTAGCAGAAGCTTCTGTCTTCCTCTGCATTTTCCTTTTGCTGGTTTGAGGGAGAGGTTTCACATACAGCAATGGCTGCTGGCCTTTGGTGGTAGTGGGGAGGACGAGTCGTTTCTCTGTCCCGTTGTTCCTGATGGTTGCCTGATGCTTAAAGCAGAAATAAAACAGCTGCAGTTTTTGAACAGAATTACTATTCTGTAGAAAATTAGCTAAAACTTTTTACACAGATTTTCTATGGGGAAAAAAAAAGTCCAAGACATGGAGGTACATATCCCATTCGAAGAAGTGTGGTCCTCAAAGCAGAGTATCAGTTTTTAAAAGGCAAAAAAATCAGTAAACATATGACTAAGTTAAAAACAAATGGGCAGATTACACAGAACCAAAAAGTACATAAACTTAAGGGAACAAAGTTTTAAGTGGTTGTCTAAACATGTTTATCAGAACGTATTTTTTTTCCAAATGGACTACGCACATAACTTTCTTCTACAACTGTGTTGTAATGTAGAAGGTGGATATAAAAATAAGAAACATTTGATGGTCAAGAACTGTATTTCAAATTTAGAAGAGGGAAGCTGAGATATATACGGGTGAAGCAATGATATGCTGTGGGCAAGGCCATATACTAGTAGAGCCAACTTTTGCATTCCTACCCATTCTCAAGATAGCACTAGCACTTAGACTTATATACCACTTCATAGTGCTTTTACAGCTCTCTTTAAGTGGTTTACAGAGTCAGCCTATTGTCCCCAACAAGCTGGTCCTCATTTTATCCAGCTCAGAAGGATGGAAGGCTGAGTCAACCTTGAGCCGGTGAGAATCGAACTACCGAACTGCAGCTAGCAGTCAGCTGAAGTAGCTTGCAGTACTGCACTCTAGCCACTGCGCCACCTCGGCTCTAATGGCAGGCAAATAGTTGTCGTTGTTGTTGTTTTGTTTGTTTGTTTAACATATTATACCTGTTTTAGGACATTAAATTTTCTGTTTGTATTCTGCCCTGAAATGGTGAAAATCGTAGCAAGCTGTTTGATAAAATAAAAGGGACTACAAAAGCCACAAAATTAACTACTTGGGGAATGCAATTTAGCTACTCCTGCCATTAGCATTCCTAACAACTTTCATACAAATCTAAAGTTGACTGGCACAGATTCTGCGCAAAAACCTAAGGTTTTGAAAGAGTAGGCATCTTTGCCCATCTCTCCTTTTACTATATATTTAATGCAAAGTGAAACAAGTATCTTTCTTAAATGTATATAACTTTCTCAAAAATTGAAGGATTTTGACTGTAATGTAAACATCAGCATTTCCAGAATCCATGATCATGACTGTATATGTACTATACTAGATTTTACACACAGAGATACATTCTTGTTTAAGAGCATTAACTATTATTCTTTATGCATTTTGATCTGCTCCAGAAGATGCTTCTAAAATAGTAGGGCTTCTTGTGATTTCTGAAGCATAAGACAACTGTGGCAATGTAAACTCAAATATAATGTATATTTTGGTAAGGCCACATTTGGAATATTGCATTTGGTCACCATGATATTAAAATAGGTAAAGACTCTGGAAAGAGTACAGAGAAGAGTAACAAAGATGATTAGGGGACCGGAAGCTATACATATGAAGAACGGTTATAGGAATTAGATATGTCTAATTTAATGAAAAGAAGGACTGCTATGATAGCAGCATTCCAATATGTGAGGGACTGCCTCAGAGAGGTCAACCTATTCTCCAAAGCACCTGAAGGTAAAACAAGAAGCTTGTTCTGGATGCTCCATCCCTGTTCTTGAATGGAAACTGATCAAAGAGAGAAGCATCCTAAAAATAAGGAGAAATTTCCTGACAGAACAATTAATCAGTGGAATGTCTTGCCTTGGGGATGCTCCATCACTTAAGGTTTTAAAGAAGAAATTGGACAACCATTAGTCTGAAATGGTATAGAGTGTCCTGTTTGAGCAGGCAGGTGGACTCGAAGACCTCCAAGGTCCATTTTAACTCTGTTATTCTGTTATTCAAATAAGAAGGTGCTGGGTAGAGAAAGAAGTTATCAGGATGGGAATTTTCTTTCATAATACTGAATTTGCAGATTCAATTTCGCAAAATGGAAATGATTAGAGCTAAATTGTCTTCTACAGGGCTAGTGAATAGATTACCACAAAAAGTACTTGGAGATTTTGGTAAAGAAATGCTACATATTGTCACAATCCATGTAATGAACTATTGCATCATCTTTGTTATATGGTAATAGGAAGATAATGCTAATAAGCACCATGCAGAGCTACTTAAAAGGATCTTTGTGTAACTACTGCAACATGGGAAAAAGATTCAGCAACTGTACCATCTCAGTTTAAAAAAACTAAAAAGAAACAAATCCCTTAGTTCTTTAGCTCTAGCAGTCCAGAAATTTAGGGGTGGAGATGGGGGATTACACAGCAATTAGATTAAAAAAAGAAGCTATCATATGTGCAATATGTCTGGACAAAATATCTACAAACATTTTTAGTTAGCGAACCTAACATTGCTATCTTTACAATTCTAAGAAGTCTAGGAGGTCAATTGCTGAGGTTTTGAGAGATGTAATTCTTAATAGTGTTGAATGGCTGACTAAGTATAATAAAGCACAAGCTTAGGAAGAAATCAGAATCAAAACCAATGGTTTCCTAAGCACAAACTTCACAATCTACATGCCTTATTGATGAGCTTCTGTCCGGCCACCATACCTTTTTATTGCTGGATGTCATTGTCATCAAGGCCTTGGGTTCAGAGAGCTTAGCTTGGGGAACATCAGTGCTGCAAACATAAGATGTATTTTGATGTCTTCTGGCACTAGGCAAGTCCACCAGGCGGGAAGAAGGAATTTTACCTTCGGAAAATGGAGCTTTGGGGGAACCTTGAGCCAAGCAGGTAACTGGTTCCACTATTGGGAGCAGAGGTTTCAAAGGGCTGTTCTTTACATTGAAAGTCTTTCTCCGGGACTTCTGGGGATCCTCAGTCTCTGCACACAAAAACCTGATTGGGGGTAGAAGCTCATGTTCTAGAACTGTCTCAAGCTTTGTTTCAGAACTGATCTTCTTTTCCAGAAGCTGACATTTCTCAAGCTGCATAGCCAGCTGGTTAGCTTCTTTCATGACCTCCTCCAGCTTCATTGGAGTCAGAGGACTCAACTGGGAAGTTGATTCTTTGGTCCTTCCACCATTCTCCTCCAACAAGATGTTCAAATCAACTGCTTGTGCCACGCTCTTGTCACTGACTTCAAGGGGACAAGTTACAGACTCTCCCTCTTCTTGTCTATAGCAGCAGTAAGTGCTGAGAGAGAGAAAAAAAATGAAACACATTTACACATTCAAGGAAACAGCCATGTAATTCAAAATAAAGGTTCATATTTTTATTATTGTAGACTTACTATGAGAGCCATGTAAATATTGTAAAAAAAAAAAGAATATAAGGTCACCTAAGAAAGTAGCTCCCACCTGGCCGGATTTCAAAGTATTTGGCTTTTGTACAAAACCAGAATAAAGCTTCTCACTATTAGCATTTTCAACTGTTTTTATTTAAAAATACATTGGAAATATATTAGGGATTATATACATCATCTTTTAATTTAAGGAATGGACAACAAATTAGAATCATTTGTGTATATTTTCACTTTTTCTCAAGTAATTTATTTGATCCGCTAAGATCTTCATTTGTGCACCCTTGAGCAAAATCTCTGCACAGCTTTTCATTTTTACTCTCCGGGCAGGACGGGGCGTGTTAGTAGCTTCAGTGATCCTGACAGCATGATCATGAACTTCAGGAGGATCTCCTTGCTGATAAGATCAGAAGAATGAGGAATAAAGTAAGGCTGATTCAGTAGGAATGAAGGCAAGTAAAACTTGTTATTTAGGGAAGGAACTCCAAAACGAATGCCAGAAGACAGCAAGCCACTTCTTTATTGTTGCCAAGGAAGCTTCATAGACATGGCTGTAACATTTAGATAGAATTGATTCTAGATTACAAGAAGAACAGATTAGAAGACATTTCTCTTGTAACTGAGAAAAAAAACCATTAATAGGTCCGGAGTAGATAACGTGGCTTTATCAATGCTACAAGTAAGCCTGATCACTGACAGTGGTATTCTCATTTTATAAGGATAGACTAAGTTGGAACATGGAATGTAAAGTACAAAGGATCCAAAGGAAATCTGACATTTTCAAAGTAGGAACGAAATGTACTAAACTGCATGTTTTAGGAATAACTCAACTTAGTAGATACGCTAAGTGAATTAGAATTGGTCTCTTTAATTACAATATATTATATATTATGGACATGAGGCTATGCAAAAGAATGAAGCATCATTGATCAGTGCTTACCTATAACATGATAAATGACAAGATAATGTATTTCAGAATTAGGAGGGCATATAGTGGACATCAATGCCAAGAAAGGTATGCACCAATTATAGACACATTGATGGAAGGCATTGACAACTTCTATGGTAAATTGAAAAAGGATGATTGAAATGTAAAATGTGGAGAAATGGAGAAAACTGGAATTACTGGAAGATTTGGACCAAGTAAATGCAACAATGCAGGAGATGTTAAGAGTTTTATGAAGAAACATCTGTCTTCATTATCAACATTTGTTTCAAGCAATGTAAAGGCAGATCACATCTGGACATCACTGAACGGACAACATCCAAATCAAATCTTTCATAATAAAATTCAGAAAATGGAGATATACACTCTAATTCACCAGGGCATTTTCAGGTACAGTTTGTAGAACCCACTGATTTGACCTAGAGAATATACAGTAAGAATATAAGACAATTGAGGAACAAATTTAGTATATTTAATTTAGTGGGGGGAAAAGATCTCATAAAAAAGTGAAAAATATTAAGATGACAAACCACAAATCCTGAATTCACAGGTAGAATCAAAGAAATGAAGGAGATTGATAGTTTTGTCTTTTGACAGGCATGGAGGGTGTTTAACATGAGTTAACAAAAATACAGTAATCTTAGCAATGAAAACAATGACAAATTTAGACAAGATGTGAAAATTAAAGATATTTTCTGTGACAAGAGTTAAGACAATCCCCTCCCCAAGTGATAACATACAGATATGGAAGTTAGATATTGTAATAGATCAAGAGAAAGGATTTGATAGAGTAGTGCCACCTACTCTAAAAAAACAACTGGACAAAATAAAGACTCCTTTAAAATTCTGATCACCAATTAGAAACTCATATATTACATAGACAAATTTGAATATGTATTGCAAATGGATGATGACATAGAAAAAACTATTGTGCATGAGAAGATTAATGGAAATAGAAGAATGGAAAGGTAATGGAAAAATTGAATGAGCAGGATCAAGGAAATTATTGGAATATCCTTAGAAGTTATCAGTTGATCCGGGTCGAGTTCATGGCCCCTAAAGTAACTAATCCCATGTTTAATTTAAAAAAACCAACACAGTGGTTGTGAAGATACTTGCTTATCATCTTCACACATTTGCCATTTACTCATGTGATAGTTTCTATGAATTGTCAGTAATGATTTATCAGTCTTACCAATCCAATGGAGAAAATGGATCAAAATCTAGTGTCTCATCAATAATAAATTTTATATCTGAAAAATAAGAAATCATAATCATTGGAAGTATAAACATAGATATTTAACCTTTATCATCACCACAAATATTACCTAGGCCTCTTAACAGTTCTAAGCAAGGAGAGAGCAAGAGATTATTTGTACTTGGGAAGAATATTCTCAAGAAAAAGCTACTTAAAGTCCTTATAAACTCCATGGAAACAAAAGATATCAATTCTTGTACCCCGAAACACATGGAAAATTAGTGGCAAAACAGAGTTAAGGTCATCTTTCTATTCATTATTCTGCTACTAATAACTTTAATATGTTCTGAGAATCATACATGTTATGGAGAAACCTGACCAAGACAATTATGTATAGTTAGGTATATTTACACCAAATGAAATCTACCTGAATAAACTTATAATTCTTCATAATATCATGCAGAAAGCTTCACACCAAGTATTACGGTGTTAAAAAGTTTCTACACCATCCTGAAAGGGGACTTTTACAAGGAAGACTGATGTTATAAAATTTTAGCAACAAGTTGTAATGCTTCTAGTCCAAATGACTTTGGATATGGTGTGGAACAATTTCATGCATATATTTAAATGCATAAACACTGACTTTCTGTACTCACCCTTTGATGACTCCATGCTTTCTAGCAATCATCTCAGGATACTACTAAATAACTGAAGTGGGAAGATAACAGTTAAATACATCTTGAATGTTAAGGGACATGTGTTCTGCTATTTTTACATATTAGAAAAATAACTCGATCGGAACGTAGAAAGCTGTTATCTTCAGATTACTGTCATTGACATTCCAGGTTTTCAGACAAACAGTTTTTATATGAAAGTTTAATCCTGGTTTGATCATACAAAACCATCTTGTTTACTAATTTAATAGCAACTTTAAACCTACTATTTTATTTTAAAAAATTGAAATCCATAAAATAATGTATGTGTGTTAATTATACAATAGTTGTTATTGATAACATTATATTCTGCAAAGTTGGATTTTGGAAAAGGCCAACTGAACAAATGCTACAGAAGTTACAGAAATCTCACTAACAGCAGATTTTAAAAAGCTGCTTGGTGAAATATGGTGAAAAAAACTGTGGATGAGAAAAAATACATACAAAAGAGTGCTTTACAAAGTTAGAATTAAAAATACTCTATAATTTGAATATAAAAACCACAATGACTAGGAATATAATCAGAGAGAGCAAGAACCAGTTTAGATTAGCAATTGCAGAGATATTTGAATGAAAGAGTTTTAGAATTGGGTATGAAATGCTCTGGGATGAAACTGAAGTGAAGTAATACTGAAAGGTATATTTTAGAGATCTGTTTGGGCATGATAGAAACACGTGAAGTAAATGCTGTAAATGTTAGTAGTCCAGAGGTAAAGGTAAAGGTTCCCCTCACACCTATGTGCTAGTCATTCCCAACTCTAGGGGGCGGTGCTCATCTCCATTTCAAAGCCAAAGAGCCAGTGCTGTCAGAAGACCTCTCCGTGGTCATGTGGCCGGCATGACTAAATGGTCATGTGGATGGAACATTGTTACCTTCCCACCAAAGGGATTCTATTTTTCTACTTGCATTTTTACATGCTTTCGAACTGCTAGGTTGGCAGAAGCTGGGACAAGTAATGGGAGCTCATTCATTATGCGGCACTAGGGATTCAAACTGCTGAACTGCTGATCTATCTGATCGACAAGCTCAGCATCTTAGCCACTGAGCCACTGCGTCCCCTAGTAGTCCCTCCCCCCAAAATAGACAAAAATAAATACTATAAGAATGTTGAAAAATGTAGAAAAGTTAAACTATGGACGTGATTTGCTTATGAAGTAACTGTTACTTGTTACTTACTACTTGTTCATTTGTACGCAAAAGACCTGCATCTGTGCCTATCTTTGAAAGAATGAAAGTGAAAGGTAGTAAGAGTGAGTTTAGTTTATTAAGTATCCCTGGGAAAGTGTTTGGCAGAATTTTCCTTGAAAGGATAGAAGTTATTATGTCAGGATGAGGAATCTGAGAAATGCAGGGCAGCTTTACACAAGGCAGGGGTTGACCAGATTAGATCTTACTTTTCAGCAATTCACTGAGAAATGTATGAGTGTGACAAAGATGATTTATTGTAGAGTTTTTAATGTGTAAGTACACAATGAAGCAAATTGCCTAGAACAGTGGATCATATTTTGTGGAAATGGAATTGAAAGATGGTTGCTGAATGTGTTCAGAGTGACACGTGGAAATAAAATGTGCATGAGAATGAACAGAATACTTAGCAAATTGTTCCCTAATGAGCAGATAATAAGTTCCTTTTGGTTATTTAATGTACTTGAATATATGTATAATACTTGTGACAATATTAGAGGCAGATTGATTATGAATAGAAATGGCTGTGTATTTTTGTATGTAGCTCCTGTGTTATTGATTAAAAACACCAATGATTTTCAGCAAATATTAAATGAATTGTACGAAATATACTGGAGTGATTCTGTGATATAATGAAGACTGAACTACAGACAAAATATATGCAGTAAGGGAAAAGCAAGTGAGTAAGTGGAAGAGAAGTCCAAGAGGTTGGATGGAATAGATGAACTCCTCAAAAAAAAAAAAAAAAAGAGGGGAGAAATTTAAGAACAAAAAGCACTGCATAGGCAAGAACATTTGCAGGGATAGAAGTGTGGAGAATAAAATGGTGTTGATAAACTAATTTAGTTACAGTATCTTTTACTTTCTCTCTTGCCTTTTTTCTTTTTTTGCTTACTAGTTCTTATTCTGTACTTTGAATGGGCATTTAGGGATGGATGTGGTTACATTAAATGTTAGAAACTTCCTGCTCTTAAAATTGTTACAAATTGCAGAACTGTTTCATTACATTATTAACACAGTATCTAACAAATGCAGGCAGAAAGTGGGACCAAAGAACTTGAATCAAAAGACTTTGGAATGCTGTGCTTACAAGTGTTGCAACTTCTGCAAAATTATGCAGCTTTTCTCCTCAATTTAGGGATAAGAATCAACGTTCCTTACTCTTGACTATTCAAAAGAACACTGACAATAACGATGTTGCCACCTCGAAGCACCTTTTGTGAACTCAGGAGAACCAGTGAGCTTCCAAACAGCGTAGCCCTGGCCACAGTTTATTTCAGGCAAGAATGAAACCATCCATATCACCAACTGGTGGCCAGTGGACCACTGGTGCTTCTTGAGAAAATTTTGGTGGTCCACAGAAAAATTATTTGCATGTTTTATATTGCACTAAATATTATTTATCGTTTTAAAAATTCATATTAGTGGTCCACAGGATATAAGATTATGAATTTAGTGGTCCCTGAAGGTTGGATCTATATGCATGTCCGTTTGATTTGTTATGCTTTTTCGTGTATCCCAAGATTGGGAGTGAAGTCCTTTGAGTCTGACCATCCTCTGACTGGCTAAGTAAATTGCAGTTATTCTGAATAATATGCATATACTTCTTAGAAGAAACGGAGACCTCCTATGCCTTACCCGATAAAAAGAAAACAGCTTACAAGAATCAAGGGCAACTCTAACAGGGAGGAAGGCAGCAGGACGCAGTTTTACTTTGCTCGGAGGAAAATCTCACTCTGCTCAGGGAAGGAAGGCTCTCTGTCTGTCTGTCTGTCTGTCTCTGTGTGTGTGTGTGTGTGTGTGTGTGTGTGTGTGTGTGTGTGAGAGAGAGAGAGAGAGAGAGATTCCCTGATATGTTCAGCATTACAACTTTTAGCTCCTGAGTAAAAGAGCTAAAGACGGGTGTTTCATTTGCAAACAAAAGCAAGGTGCAAATAGAGCCTCCATTCAATGTTTTAGACGCGCCCATTTGGTTCTTAACCACACCTAAATCCTACGAAGTGCGGCTTCATTTTGCCCCTTTCGTGCGAAAAATCTATCCATCCCTCCATGCAACATGCAATCCATCCCCGCCTCCAGCGTTACCATCTCCCCCACTCTCTCACCGCAAAGCTCCTCCGCTGCTACAAAGAGGCAAAAAAGGAGAAGCAAATTCGAATTTCCCCCTTTTGACTTCGTCACAATAAGAGTTCGGCATTCCTTTATAGCGATTGGCCCAAGGCACGCGGACTCCCAATCAGTAACGCCCCCTTTTCGGCGTTCTCTTGCGAGGGGAAGACGTAGTCGGTGACACCGGAAGTGTGGCGCGGGAATTTGATTCCCCCAGCGGCAGACGAAGGGAGCATGGCTGCGGTGCCTCCGGACACTTGGCAGCCGCCGACTGTTTCAATGGAAACCACGTAGGTGTGAGAAAGGGTTGGGTAGCAAGATCGAGGGAAGGTTCCAGGTTTGGTTTAAGCTCGAACTAAAGAAAAGTTCGTAGAAAACTTCTGCGGGGAACCATTGCAGTCTGGTAGACTGATTCCGGTTAGGTTTCCTAAAAGCTGTTTTTGGAAAGAGTTGAGAGGTGCTGATATCCCAGCATTTCTGACTGAGGAATTCTGAGAATTGTGGTCCACATGTCTTTTTTAGTTAGTTAGTTAGTTAGTCAGTCAGTCAGTCAGTCAGTCAGTCAAAACATGAATAGGTAACAGGTATAAGTATAAACATAGACATGGGCTTATGAAAAGAGTATAAATAGATGATTACAAATAATATAAGCATGGACATGAGCACATGAAATGAGTAAAATAATCAATGGGGACAGCAGGACAGGGACGTTAGGCACGCTGGTGCGCTTATGCAGACCCCCTTACAGACCTCTTAGGAAATGTGTGAGGTCCACAGTGGACAGTTTAAGGTTAAAGCTGTGGGAGTTTGAGGAACTGAGTCAGGTAGAGCATTCCAGACATTGACTACTCTTGCTAAAACCGTATTTTCTGCAATCAAGTTTGGAGCGGTTTACTTTGAGTTTGTATCTATTGTTTGTGTATTATTGTGGTTGAAGTTGAAGTAGTCGTTGACTGGTAGGACGTTGTAACAGATAATTTTGTGTACTATACTTAGGTCAGAACGTAGTTCAAGGTTGTCTAAGTCTAAAATTTCAAGTCTGGTGGCATAAGGTATTTTATCTTAAAAGTTGCATTTTGCCCATGATGACCTCCAATGGGCACTCATCGCCACTGTAATTGAGTCCATCCTCCTTACTGCTGGTTATCCTACTGTTTACTTGCTATCTTTCCTATTATTACAACCAATAAGTTAAGTCTTTACATAATATGTCTGAATAGGATAATGAGTGCCTGAGTGAGAACACTGGGTCATGCATTTGTTTGTTTTCTTGACTGTCCATGGGGTTCTCAGGACTCTTCTCCAATGCCAAAGTTCAAAAGCATCAGAAGCTTTTCTATTCTGCTGCTTCAAATGTGAAATATGAAGGTGTCATATTATATAATGTTGTGCTTTTTCATCTTAATATTTTATTAAAATGCATGAAAATTCTATTTTGCAGCATGGGACTCATGGTTTTGGAGCTATACTGGAAGCATGCACCCAAAACTTGCAAAAATTTTGCTGAGCTCTCCAGACGAGGCTATTACAATGGCACCAAGTTTCATAGGATAATCAAAGATTTCATGATACAGGGAGGTGATCCAACAGGAACTGGTAAGAACACATTCAAAATATATTTATTAGATATTAAAATAAATGCTGATAAAATCTAATGCATAATATAAATGTGATATTACGATGGCCAGAGTTTGTCCATTTCAGCTTTCCCTAAATTCCTCCAGTCTCATTAAATCTAGGCATCCTAGAAACACGAATTTTCAGGAAGCATTTTCTATGTTGACTTTCCAAATTAATGTAGTCTTATTATTGTGATAGGAAGAGGAGGAGCATCTATCTATGGCAAGCAGTTTGAAGATGAACTCCACCCAGAACTGAAGTTTACAGGTAGGTAATCATTTTTTTAAAAATTATATGCTCTAGATAAGGGCTGTCAAACTCCGGCCAATAGGCCGGATGCATCACGTGCTAGCCCCGGCCCCGCCCAGTTTAACAAAGGGGAGGAAGTCCCAATACGTCATGTGACAATTTCGTGATGATATGAGTTTGACACCCCTGTTCTAGATAAATGCTTCTTAGCTGAAGTCAAATAATTGAGTAAGATTGTACTTTAAGGCACATCTGACATTATTATCCCCCAATTAGTTACTGATGGCCAAATTTATAGCCGTTGTGCTCAAATTGAATTGATAGGTTTTTATTATAATTTCTCTTAAAATTATGTTTATTTTTTAAAATGTTTTTATTTTGCTTGACTTGAACTAACTCTGGGTAGCTCACAAAATAAAAAATAATAATACAGTAAAGGATAAATGTTAAAATATTACAAAATAGTTACAGATGGCAATCCAGATAATGCACAAGTACAGCCAACCTACCCCAAGGCCTGGGAAAATAGCCAGGTTTTCAAAGCCTTTCAGAATGCCTTTCTTGCGAAAATTTCATTCCAAAGGGTTACCATTAAGAGAACTTACTGTACATTTCCTGGAATCTTGATACTATTTAATATGTTGGATTATATAGGTTGGGAAGAAACTTTTGTAGATAATCGGTCCTTCAGATAACCCAGCCATATGCCATGTTGCTTTATTACACTTTGAATCACACCTGGCCACTAGCTCAGTGTGTGTAGTATGGGCATGCCAAGACAAGCCCATCATTATTTGCACTTCTACATTATGTACCAGTTGAAGTTCCTAAATGGTCTTCAAGGACAACCCCATGTAGACCACATTGCTGTAATTGAGCCATGAAGTGACAAAAGCATGAATGTCTGGAATAGCTGCCTGATTCAGGGAGAGAAATGCAGTGCTCCAAAATAATTATCTGCCTGGAAGGGATGAAAAGGTAAAAACTGTTATGAGGTGCGTTGTAGTTTATTAATGTCTTCTCAATTTCCCAGTCTAGTTTACAGCCAAGAGTTTTCATCAAATTGCTAATGTAATCAGGTCCAACTCATCTAAATACTAATTTGGTCCTGTTAAGTTTGACCAAAGTTGAACAGTTGTCATTTGCTGTGGGTAATGACCAGCTCAGCTTTTACCTACCACTGTAGATATGCAGTGCCCTCCTCCTACCTTTTCAAGCAAGAGAAAAAGTTGCATCCCTTTAAGCATCATTCAGTTTTGTGAAAAACTTAATCCCAATGTTTCATGGACTAGATGACTGATAAAAATCTTTTCAACTTTTAAGTCTAGGATTAGTGGATGAGACCAGAAATTTTTTAGTTACAGAGATACACTAAAAGTGGTGAGAATGGCACATTCCAGAAAGTGCTGTGAAAGACATCTAGTATTACAAAGGCTTGTGGATGCCAGTTATTAGTCAATAGAGATGTGCAGGTATCTAAGAAGTGGGAAATGTACTTTAGATCCAGAATAGGCATATGTGTACCTTTCAGTGGCATCTTAATGAAGTTGTGCCTTTTCCTAGTCACATACAGTAGCTCACAGAAAGTAGCTCACATACAGTAGCTCACTGAAAGATATTCATTTAGGTACTCCTTAATGTCTCCTTAATATCTCCTGAGCTTAAATCCATATTTTAATAGTTGGTATAAGAGTAAAAGGCATCTGGAATGCGTGAGCAGTCCTATAATCTCAGTACAAAAATTCTATTGATTTGACTATGAATTTTGATACCAGTGAAGGAGTGATGTGCCATCAAGATCCAGCAGGATGCAAATGCTGCCATTTATTTTGTTTGCATATTTGATACAGGTAACTTAGAAATTATAAACTAGTATTATTTTTTTTCCTCCTTAAGGTGCCGGAATCCTTGCTATGGCAAATGCAGGTCCTGATACAAATGGAAGCCAGTTCTTTATTACACTAGCACCAACTCAGTGGCTTGATGGCAAGCACACTATCTTTGGTCGTGTTTGCCAGGGAATTGGGATAGTCAACAGAGTGGGTATGGTGGAAACGAACGCGCAAGATCGTCCAGTGGATGATGTAAAGCTTTTGAAAGTTTTTCCATCTGGATAGACTGAAATCACAAAATTGGTACATGTAGACTCTTCAAAAAAGAAAACAAACCAAAACTGCTCTGTGCCAAGACATACCTGCCAGCTACTTGCAAAGTAATCTCTACTAAAATTACCTTTAGGATTCACCTTTTTATTAAAGCTAAATAATCAAGAGGTTCCTGAACTATTTGTAATGGGTAAATGCCATCAAGGTATGATAAATGTTGTTGACAGCATAATTTTTGTCTTCATTTATGCTTCATTTGGAATGTAGCAAATCACATGAATAAATAAACATAAAATTTTAAATGCAGTAAACAGGCAACATATAGTATTTTACAAGTCATCATAAATACCTGTTAACCTAGTGCAGGGTCCACATGCCTCTGGAAGTAAGATTAGAATGTTCGAAGTAGAAATAGGGAGTTGATTTGTTACCATTTGTTTATTAGGACCAAATCATTTAATATGGTGGTAATTTAACTCTTGGTCTCATTTTATATCCCTCAAAGTCAAGGACATGAAAACTTGAGACATTTTTGAATAAAGTGTGTTTTACTAACTACATTTCCTTCTTGTTTTTACATGATTAATAGTTCAGTGCTGCAAATAAAATACATATTTGTACATATCCATTCTGTGTTTATCTTCATAATATTGTTTAGCTCTATTTCTGTCAGATTTCCATAGTCTTAACACCTAAAAAAATATGCGATAGTATTTCAGTACAAATTTGTACTTTGGTACAAAATAAATAATAGTAGGAATCTGAAAAATGTTGAGAAAACAGTGGATATTTTTGATAATGATTGGTTTAACACAGCCTAAGTGAGTTTTAGGCTGTGTTAAACCAATCATCAAAAATATGCACTAATAAACTCAGTTTATTAGTGACTTAGCAAATTACACATTTGGTTGTTACTTTTTAAAAGTCCAGCTAAGTGTAGTTTATTGAGGCAATCTCTAATGGCACTTTTTGGTGTCAGAAGTTAGCAAGCCACTTATAATGAATTGGTTTGCATTAATATTTGATCTTTATATAGACTTGCCTCTGCTTTCATAAATTTGTGACAAAGCCTTTTGCAGTCTCCATAGAATTCATCGGATAGATGGAATATGCTAATGGCAGACACACACATACAAATTCAACTCTAAATTGAATGGTCATGAAGAATTAAGAAAAATCTAAGTAAAGTTAGGGGAAAATAAAATGCAGGATGTATAGATAACTACTTTGATGATGATCATTGTTCCAAAAGTATGTGTTCGCATGAAATGAATATTTTTGGACTGGTAACCATCTGGAAAACAAACCCTTTGCTCTTTTTATTGTACATATGTTGATACTGCACCATCTTAGTTAGACTAAAGGGGGCAGTCCTATTCCACAAGTACTCTAAGCTGACTGTAGTGAAATGATTGAAAGGGTTCCTAATAGCCATAAGGGGGAAATAGAGCCACCTTACAGAAATATGGCACTGAAAGTAAAAATTGCAAGTAATGGAATAATTCTTGAATTATTCAAGATTGAAACAGTTAAATGGTGAAATGAGACTTGGTATTTTTAAAAGCATATGCAAGATTTCCACATTATACTCTACTTTTTTTTAAAAACTGCTAAAGCAAAGTATCACATAATGAAATGGTTTTCAAATATATTCATAGTATACAGATTTCACCTAATGTTGGCTGGCTGTTTTCTGTATTTATGTGGATTACTTACTTGTATAAACATATATTTCTCAATTTTCTAAAATATTCAGTAGTTTTTCAACCAGTTTTTAAAATGAAAAATAAAGTCCCCATAGGTTTTAGCAGAAATGCATCTGAGTAAACTGAATTCTCACTCAATTTAAGCAATTATGCTGTCATGTCAAAAGGCTCACTAGTGTAGTAAATATACTTAGATTAAACACAATGCCCTAATTTTGCCACTATCACAATCTAATTGGAAAAACTCTTGGCTTTGATAATGAGATGTGTGCATGCATAATCTGGGAATTATTTTGTTTGGAAATCTGTGTTTTATTTTTCTCTTAGCCTTGCATTCTTCTGGTGGTTACATTTTTTGCTATGATTAATTGGCAAGACAGGAAATGCCATTAACTTTAATAAGAACGAAGTTCCAGGCAGCTGCATTAATATCTTCTAATGATTAATCTGTAGTGGTTTGTGGGAAAAAAAGACAAGCACACCTGAAAACATCTTGGGTTGATTATGGAAAAAGCTGCTGCCTAGTAACCGAGGGGGCATTGGTCTCAGATTTTTAATATAAAAGATGTGATGCAATTTAAAAATGCTTAGGGAACCTCTATTTATACTGCATCAGATTTCTAGTTCATTTAGACAAGCCCTTCTCTGCAATGTCAGCTACCATTTGTCCAACAGTTTCTGGGCACGAGAGAGACTCCCTTTTTTAATCCATTGCTATACAACTGGTTGGAGAATGCATTCTGTCCAGTTTCTCTTGCCCATTTTTCATCTCGGCTTGCAAGAGATGAGAAGGGACCCTGCTTTAGATTAAGGGAAAATACATGAAGCCATGTATATACTGTGTGTTCAAGATCTGCAATCTTCCGAATGGTTACAGGGTTGAGATTAAACAGAGCAATCACGAGATCTAAACAAAGATTCAAACTGCATAATGGAAAATCTGGAAAGCTAGGTGGCGGACTGAGGAAGCCCATCACATTGTTGGACTAGTTTTTTTTTTCTGCTTTAAAATCTAAAGCATATTTCCCCAAAATATTGCATTGCATTTCTTGCAAATAAAACTTATTTTTTTACCATTGCATTGGCATGGAACATGCTTGTAAATAATTATCCCTAAAATTTATGCCTCCCATGTTTTCTAAATCTGTGAGCTCTTAAATGTTTGATGTTGTCCTTTGCTCTGGGGAACAAAACATGTTTCAGAAGCAATTATGTATTTATTTTCATGAATAAATCTTAGTCCTAAAATCATCATGTCCTGGTTTTATCACACAGACTGCAATTAATAGAAGAAAGAAATTCAAAACTCTGGCTCCTCCCAACATCTGTACTGATACTGTTATTTATTTTCTACTGCTCATTTATATAATTAATGCATTCAAATATGGTTCTTAATAGAGAATCTGTTAGTGTGTATGTTTGTATCTCATACATATACATTGCACAATGTATTCCATAGCAAAAAAAAAGCAGCTTTTTAGAGCAGAGTCCAATTTAAACATTAAGGGGTGGGTGAGTAGAGGCTGGTGAGGCACCCTTTGTCATGAGTGATATCAAGTTGGCAATGCCACCCAGTCACGTGACCACCTAGCCATGCGCATCCAACTGGCCATTATGCAGATCATATTAGTGGTTCGCAGGATTTAAAATTATGAATGTATTGGTCCCTGAGGTGTGAAAGGTTGATGACCTTTGGTCTAGAGAAGGGGTCTCCAAACTTGGCAACTTGAAGACTTGTGGTCTTCCAAGTCTCAGAATTCCTCAGCCAACTTAACAATTGCTCTATGAGCAGGTGGCTTAACAAGTTTCCCTCCTTTCGTGCCTGGTGCCTAGTTTTCTCAAACATTTATGATATGATTTAGCCTCCAGACCCCTTATCAGCTTTGTGGCTTTCAGCATATTTTTGTATCATGGTGACTAGCACTGTATGCAGTATTCCAAGTGTGGCCTCACTAGTGCAGTATAAAGTATCACTTTTCATGTTCTTCATGTTGTTCCATTGTTGATGAATTGGCTAGGCCTGCATTGGCTTTTTTTGCAGCTGCAGCACATTGATGGCTCAGACTTAAGAGGTGATCCACTTGGATGAGCTTAATTAAGACCCACAGAACAGTATTAATCAAGATGGGAAGATGATATTCCGGTTTCTTGTGCTTCTGCACGTGTGAAGGCCATCTGGAACCCAGAAGAGCAACGGGCAATGACTTGCATGCCCAGAGATGGCTCTGCGTGCCACTGCTCACGTAGGTTCGCCATCACGGGTCTGATACATGGTATGTGAAACCTCAAGTAACTACTGAAGAGCCTCTAGTAACTGATCTAATTCTGAGATAGGATTCCTCTACCGGGAACCCAGATTTGGTACTGGGTTCCCTGGGTTCCAAGGGAGAAAAAATTCTTGGGAGAATTGTCTAAGCTTTCTACCTGCTGCCCTTCAACAGACGGAAAACTCTCATTAACCAAGAAAGATCAATACTTACTGGCAAAGGACACGAACCTATTATTGCAAGCCAGATCGTCCCGTCCTATTACATTCTGTCAATTGTTCCAGATTGATACTCCTGCATCTGCGTTATTTTCAGGATTGCTTTCATTTCTTGCCTGTCGCTTTTATTCTGATGGCACTTTTGCATTTTGCTTCATTCTCATCTTGCTTTAGTTCCACAATTATGTTGTACATCCTTACATAAACTGACACTTAAAAGTGGAAATCCCCGATGAACCAAAAAAATGCACAATTAAAAAAAAACACGTATGCCTAATAGGTAATCTCGATTCAATGGGTTATCATACTAATTCAAAGCAAAAACATTATCTGAAACTGCTTGTTTTGGCCAGCAGTTTCTGTCTTTCTCCTTCTTTACATTCATGCAATTCACAAGGCACTTCTTACAAAATGGCCACCTCTTTCTTTTTTGGTGTTTTGCCTGTAATTTCTGTTTTGTCCTTTTTTAAAAATTTTGTATTTGTATTTTATTTCTGGAAAACTAAAATAAAAAAATGCACCTGAGAATAAGACCAGTTAAAGATTACTTGTACTGTTAACCTTTTAAAAGAAATCAATTTTATTTGTGCACTGATATTATATAATCAATTTCTTTATAATAGAGCCCTGTGGCTTACCACTAGGTTTTTAACTGAGTGCAAATTACCCTATAATTATAATTGTCTCTTGTTAGCTTCATAGTGACAATGTCTTACAGGAAATGCAGTTGTTTCATTGCCAACACTTAATTGCCAATTCACACAGAAAAGCAGAGTTTTCAGCCCAGCAAACATCCTTGGTTCAGTTTTTCCAAAGCATTTTCACATCTAGAACGGGGACTTTTTGATGGGAATGAATAACTGCAGTACTTATATTCCTTTTTCAAGACTATTAATAGTGAAGTTTATTTATCCTACAGTAGTTTGCCGAAATGTTTCTGGCTACTTTGTGCACACACAAAAAATAGAGTTCTGCTGTTGAGCAAGTATGGTCAGATTTGTCACTGAATGACATCAGCAGGAAGAGATGTGCCACCATTTGAAAGATATTTCCTGACAGGTATCAGCTTGTCCAGAGATAGCTAATAAAGTGGCATGCACGGTGACAACAAATTAAGCTGCTCTTTCAATAGTCCAAAAGGAGGATTATTTTTAAAAAAAGAGCGAGAAAAGAGTATGGAATTAAAGAAAAGGCTGTGCTGACTTATTGGCAAGAAGAAAAAAGGAATGCATTAGCAAGCCACATTTAGGAGTAAAATTTAGGACTGTTTATTACTGAAAATCAAAAGCTGAATGAAATTGACACATGCAGCAAGAAGCAAAGAGTAGGATCTAGCACTTACACACACAAACACACACACACACACACACACAAACACAGTCCCATTTTTGTACAAAGTTTTCTTGTTCTCTTCTTTCTTTCAGCCTACTATCTAAAAATCTTTCCAAAGGTTCAATGGACCCTCCTGAACAAATAATGGTGCATAAAAGAAGATCATTTTCCAAATTAGGGAACAGAACATCACTATGCCTAAGTTGCTATATAAGGAAATTGTAGAGAGTTAGGAAGATGACCTTGATGGAGATACGAAAGACCCCTTCTCAGAGCAATGAGTGGGATAAAACATATTTCAAGTTACAGTAGCAGGATAAGATTTGAAAGAGGCTTAGACAAAAACCTACCTAATTCAATAAACTCTAAACAGCAGAAGGAGGCAGAGCAGAATCAGATTTGTGAGTTTCTGTTATTACAACCGCTATCACTTTTAGCCTTCCTGTGTATTTCTTGCTCTGGTTTACCTAGTGGGTGCTGACAGAAATGAAGAAGCGCTAATGGTCTTAAAATGAATGCAGGCATCCTGCCCTTTACAGCTGTGCCCTGAAGAATTGCAAAGAGGCAAGCGCTGAGATGAGAACTTGCACATGATCTTACTCATATTATGGACATTATAAGACAAGATCATGGTCAGAGGCAAACTCCTTCTGCAGTGTTCTGTATCTATCTAAATTTTCCACATGTTATTGTGTAGTAAATTTAGATTTAAAAATCAAGAGTGTCACGGATATACATGCTTCAGATGTGGATTTCTAAAATTTGGCAAATTTCCAGTATTCTGAAGTAGTGAAAAACTCTAAATGAATCCAAGAGCTAAAAAAACAGATTTCACCCACCTCTGTATACTAAAATAGTCAATGCTGCCAAATTTCCACTCAGAATGGCAGAGTGACAAGCAAAGAGTGACAAATCACCTGTTGAAAACAGGATGAAAATAAAAAGAATAACCAGAATGGTTAATTTTTGCAGAAATATTGCACTTTGACAGGTAGTTATTGAGAAAAAAATTCTTTTCCTTAGTTTGGTATGGTGTTACAATGACACAGCTATACAAGTCTGGAAGGCTGGCACAGATTTTTCAAGCCAGGTGCATATACAGGTGCTTCAAATCAACACCACAGATAAACAGCTGACACAGATGTGCCCTATAATTTCCTTGTGCCTAAATCCTCCTATACAAATGCAATTATGTTAAATTAGAAATAAAATCAGTTCAGTTCAGCTATGCTGATTGGAGCTCTGGGATTAGGTTTAAAATACAGCTTCCTTATGGACCCTGAACCTTGGGTTACAGATGTTCGACACTGCAATCTTTCCAACAGGAAAAGCTAAATCTTAACTTTACCCAAGTCAGTAGTACAAGTAATGAAACGGTAATATACGTGGAATGCCCCAATTTGTACATTTGCTTTTTCAGAAGGCTAGAATTATTCAATTTTCCATCTGCTGCACAGGGCATTCTGGCTCTTTGAGAGTATTTGGAAATTTGGAAAGACTGTCAAATTGTCACTCAGTTAATCTGCAATTGCCCAAGGCTTGACTAAGAATAATATATCATCAGAATTATCAATGAGTGTCTGAATTTTGGCTCGGCTATGCTAAGGGAATTACTACAAAGTATATGCCGTGAACAGATCTGGATGGCAGGAGGAATATAATAAACAAGAAACATCTTGAAATGTTAGCTCTCTATTTTAAAACGTTGTTGCCCCAGTATTGGCAATCATGCAAAATACAGGGGCAACTGCAGAAAAAGCTGGTTCCTGCCTCCCCCGCATTTAATCTTCTTTCCCTGGCAGAAAATGTCAACCACAATTGGCAGAGAGAGTGACAAGGAGATACACCTCGCATAGAAATGAATCAAATTTAGGTACTCAGCAGTCCTCTTTGGCTTGCTGGGAAACACTCCTATCCTCACTATGAAGCCAATTAAAAGACAGTGAGGAGTTAAGGGTTAGAAAGAGACTAGAGGAGTCAAGGTAAAAAGAGATGCAGGCGGCCGGGAGGGGGGCTTAAGTGGAAAAAAATGCCCATCTGCATTTAAGGAAATACTTAGGAACATTAGAAGAATATTATTCTCACTTTTTTTGTTTTTTTTTAACACAAATAATACAAACAGTACATATACAACTGAATAAAAAAGAAAGAAAGACGAAAGAAAAAGGAAAATACACAGATTACAGTGCACCCCCACCTCCTGGAGACCTTTCGCCTCCCTCATGTTTCTTAGATATACAATATATTCCAATTGTGCTCTTATACCATCCAAAACAACATATATTCTTGAGTAGATTTATTTCCTTTGCCTTCCACCAACACTGATTTTATTAAAAAAATATTCCATTATAATTATTTACTTTAATCATCCCTTTTTAAAGTTTAATTTATGTTGTTAATTTATCATTTGTTGCCATACTCCAAATTTCATTATATCATTCATTTCTTTGAATATCCTAATTTCGTCCCCAATATTTAGCCATCACTAATTTAGCTGCCATTATCAAATTTACAATCAATTCCTTTTTTGTTTCATTTATATCCCGTTTTTCCACCAGCAACAATAATGCAATCCTCGGTGACATCTCTAGATTAAAGTGAACAGATTTTAAAATTTGTAAAGCGGGACACCATTGATCGGGGGGGGGGGGGGATCGAAGGGGTGTCCAACACGTAGCCCAGCGTGCCCAGGTCCTTCTTCTCGCCTGGCCTCATCTTCACCCTCTGGCCACCCGAAGCCTTCCAGCCCGAGCACTAGCAGGAGTCGTGGGGCGGGCTGGCCGAGCGGCCTCATGCATGCAGCTCGCCTCGCTGCCCGATGGAGGCTGCCCTGCTACTGGCACTGCTGCGCCTCTGCTCCACCACCGCACTGCTTTGGCGCGATGCCAGTGCCACCCCCTCACCGGCTCTTCCCGCCCGGATGCCCGGCACCCAGGAGCCGCCCGAAGCCTCCCAGCCTGCCGGGGGCGAGTTGGCCGCGGTGCAGCCGATGGTGGGCAGGAAGGCTTCGGGCGGCTCCTGGGCAGCGGGCGTCCGGGCGGGAAGATCCGGCGAGGGGGTGGCAGTGGCATCTTTGGCGCAATGAGCAGAGGCGCAGCAGCGCCAGCAGCAGGACAGCCTACATCAGGCGGCGAGGTGAGCTGCATGCGCGAGGCCGCTCGGCCAGCCCACCCCATGACTCCTGTTAGTGCTCAGCAGAACACAGCCACCGCGCAGCCTCCAGCCCCACAGGCCGCCCTCCCGGCGCACAGCCACTATAGTCATCCTGCAATTCCTTAGCGGCTGTGGCGGCCGCAAGACCTCCTCCTCCTCCTCCTCAGCCACCGCCATCTTGGCTCCCCCTCCCTCCAAGCTCCCCCCCTCCAACTTCCCTCAGGCCCCATCCTGCTCTTCCCTCACCCTCGCACAGCGGGTCCTGGCAGCACCGCCGACGCTCTTTCATCCACTCACCCATGGCAAGTGCTTAGAATTTCTCCCGTCCACCCATCCAGGGGGCTCTCGCCCTTTGATAACTCTCTGACGAGGGAATGGTGAGAATGAATTCCATTTGGAAGCATGGGAACCCGATTCGACATAGGAGAATTCACCACATCCCTTCTTCCAGGACCGTACGGCAGCAATTAACCGAATGGTGGGGATGCTTCATGGGGGTGGGGGTGGGTGGGAAAAGAGCCGGAGAGGCCCGCCAGCCAATAGGGATGCAAAAGGGAGGGGCATGTACCCAAGCAACCAGACAATGGGAGGGAGAAGCTCAGGCGGCCTCTAGTGGAAACTCCCAGCTAGCATAGTGAGAAGTCACCAATTGATTTCTCAAAATCTTTGGAGTGAAACTGAGATACTAACTTGTCGTGCATTCTTTAAAAAATCGGGACTTTTTTAAAGCGCCGCAGGATGTGGGACAAATTGTGAAAAATCATGACTGTCCCGCCAAAAGCGGAACATCTGGTCACGTTACTCTAGATTTACTTTCAATAGCGCTCCAATGTCTCTAAACACCATGTCCCATATTTTTTGTTCATTATCACAATCCCACCACATATGTTTATGTGTTCCAACCTCTTTCTTGCACTTTCTTTCTTCTCACTTGTAATGTGGGGCATTTAGAACCATTGGAAAGCTTTGAAATTGTCATAAGAAAGCAATGCACCACCGAAGAATATTGCTATGTTTGTTTTTCTGGGGGTGGGGGAGATTAGAGGAAGTCTCTTCTAAGGGACAGGAAGAACCCCTTAATCAAAAGATAATTCTTGTAAGCTATTTGCAAGGAAGGGGCATCTATGCAGGGGTGGGCTTCAAAAATTTCAGCAGCAGGTTCTCTGCCTGGTTGCTGTGTTTCCATGGCCATGGTGGATGTGGCCTAGTCGGCCTCTTGCACCACAGTGGTGGGGGGCACTTTTACCCTCCTCAAGCCTCTGCACAGGCCCTGCACTTACCTCACAAAATGGGCCTTGTGGAGACTCCTGTGAGGTTTGGGGTGGGAGGGCCCAGTCAGGGGTGGGATTTGGAGGTTCTCCGAACTGGCCATAACATTAGCTATGGGTCAGTGGTGGGTTTCAAAAATTGTTCAAACCTATTCTGTGGGTGTAGCCTCCTTTGTGGGAGTGGCTTGCCGCCCATGTGACCGGATGGGAGTGGCTTGCCGCCCATGTGACCGGATATGAAGATGCCGATGACACTTGTCAGAACCACCTTAAATTACCTCACACACAGCACTGGCATGCATAAAAATATGATGTAAACTTGTTTTTTAACAGGCATCTTTGGTTTGCGTTAAAACAACTTCAACACACACAATGTTCTGATTGCACCACAAATGCAGTAGTCATCCTTACCTTTTACAGAGGCACTGAGTTTTATAAATATGAGCATGATAGTGTAGAATAATCATATCCAAGGACCAGTGGTGGGTTTCAAAATTTTTTGGAACCTCTTCTGTAGGTGTGGCCTGCTTTCCAGGTCCACTGGTGGAACCTCTTCTAACCAGTTCTGTAGATTTGATGAACCGGTTCTACTGAATAGGTGCGAACTGGTAGGAACCCACCTCTGCTATGGGTTCTCTCGAACCCAGGCAAACCCATAGCAGCCCACCCCTGCATCTATGGTGTTAATGAAAGAGTCTGGCTTGGAGACCTGTGTGCAAAGTTGAGGGAAAAATTTTTTTTGTCATGTCTCTCTTGAGAGGAGAAAGAGCTCTTAGCTTTCCGAATGCTAAGCAAGCTCCCACTGTCTACACTTCAAAAATAAAGCCCACTAATTGCATCTATGCAATTAATGTGGCATATAGTTTAGTTCTTAGAATTGTTTGCAATAAAACAAAAGACATTATTTAAAAATTCGCACCATGTCTCCTTCCAGATGCTGGAAATGCCCGTCTTTTGGTTTGAAAAGCTGCAGATGCATTGGATGTCCATCAATCATTTTCGAGTTGCTTGAAATTCAGCAAAGGTCTGTGGAACAAGAAATAATTATGATCATCATCATCATCATCATCATCTGACCTTTGCTTTTTCTGGCTTTGCAAACACACTGCTCCCTCTGCATCACACTCTTTGGGATGCAACCCTTGCATTTTGCTCCGGTTTGGTGAGCTTTGTTGCAGCAGCAGTTTTAATCTCATATCCCACAAGAAACGCAGGCTGTAGACCCACCAGCAATATTTACCCAGCTGAAAATTGCCAGGATTTTTGGACACATGGATGTCATCCTTCCATTACAAATGATTCTCATTCAGCAGCTGCCACACAATAGGTACCTATTTCTCCATTGCCAAAGACAATCATGAATTATTATGCATTCACAAAATAGGAGCACTGGGCCAAGTGTTTAGAAGCAGACGGTTTGTTACAGTAGAAAGAATCTGCATCTCGCTAAATGAAATACGATGAGTAACCTCCTCAATGACTCTTTACAAATATTGGAAATTACTTGACAGATTTGAAGTAGAAGTAATTGAAATTCTTAGTTTTATGCTAGAATAATTCATCTGAGTTTCAAACTTACTTGCTCTTCAATTCTTGACAGAAATCATCAGGGGGGAAAAATTCTGCTCTGACTTTGATTTTTTCAAGCCTTACACTGAAACCTCTGTATTTCCTATTGAAAGTGCAAAATTAAATACCCTCTTTTTTAGTATTTTTGTCCTGGGAGATAATAGCAATAGTACTTATATACCGCTTCATAGTGCTTTTACAGCCCTCTCTAAGTGTTTTACAGAGTCAGCCTATTGCCCCTAACAATCTGGGTCCTACCTCGGAAGGATGGAAGGCTGAGTCAACCTTGAGCCGGTGAGATTTGAACTGATGAACTGCAGCTAGCAGTCAGCTGAAGTAGCCTGCAGTACTGCACTCTAACCACAGCACCACCTGGGCTCTATTAATTATTATTATTATTAATAATAATTAATAATCATGCTATACATCACTAGCTTATGTAATATATTAATTTTACATTAAAATAATATTTATCAATATTTTAAAATGTATGTAAAAGTGTATTGCTATTTAAGCCATTGTTTAGTTATCATCACCATGAACATGAGCCAATAAGTGTTCAAGAAGGAAAAGAATAAGACACTTGTTGGGAAAAATGCTTTTATTGGGGAAGCAAAGAATGGCATCAACTACAAAGGCTGGTTTGAATGGGATGACCCTGAATGTTAGATGTTAGCAGAGAGAAAAGTCTGTATGGCAGAAATTATAGTACCACTTTATACTGCACTAGTGTGGTCACCCTTGAAATACTTGTTGTTAGTTGCGAAGTCATGTCTGACCTATTGCAATCCCATGGATGTTCCTTCCTGTCCTCTACCATCCCACGGAGTCCATTTAAGCTCACACCAATTGCTTCAGTCACTCCATCCAGCTACCTCATTTTTTGTCGTCCCCTTCTTCTTTAGCCCTCAATCTTTCCCAGCATTAGGCTCTTCCTCCTCATTAGGTGGTCAAAGTATTTGAGTTTTATCTTCAAGATCTGGCCTTCTAAAGAGCAGTCAAGGTTGATCTCCTCAAGGACTGATTGGTTTTAAAAACTTGAAATACTACATCCAGTTTTGATCACCACAATACAACAAAGATGCTGAGACCCCTAGAAGTTGCGTAAAGACCAATAGAGATGATAAGGGACCTGGGGTCTACATTATATGATGAACAGTTGAGGGAGCTAGGTATGTCTAGCCTAATGAAGAGAAGGTTAGAGGTGATATGATCGCTGTCTTCCAGTATTTGAGGGGCTGTCACAGAGAAGAGGGCATTGACATTCTTCAAAGAAACTGAGGCTGGGACAAAAAATTTGTCAAAGAGAGATCCCACCTGAACTTAGTAGAAATTGCCCGACAGTGAGAACAATCAAGGAAACATCTTGCTTCCCAGACTTCTGGGTACTCTTATAGCTGGAGATTTTCAAGAATAGACTGGACAACTACTTGTCTGGGATGATATAGGGTTTTCTGCCGTAAACTGGGGGTTGTACTAGAAGACCTCCAAGGTCCCTACCAGCCCTGTGATTCTATGATGGCATTTTGTGGTTGTTGGGATTGCTGAAGCCCCGATGTTATTGTGCTCTTCTTATGGACTTTTTGTTTTCTATAGTAATCTCATATATCTCTGCAGTAAAAATAGGTGCAAAGGATCCTTATTCTAACTAATGAAGTATAAGAAGCATATTTGTACCAGATATTCCAGGCAATTCATTGAGACTGCATTGTTTTCATAGTCCTTAACCTTATGCAGGCATGTGTCTCTATAGTTTCTACAGCTAGAAAGATTGTACAGACAATTGAGTAAAGGAACAAATAGCATGAAAACGCTGCTATGATTCCACTGTTGTTGCTTTCTTGTTTACTCCTGGCCTTGGTGATTATGCTCCTGTTATTAAATCTTTTGTTTTCAAAAGGTTTCTAAGGATTTCCCCACTCCAACAATTTTATTCCTAAGATCTTTGTATTCTTTTTGTTCTCTTTCAAAAGCCATCAAAATCGCTCTGGGCAACCTTTTCTCCCAATTCTTTTCTCGAAGCATCCAGTGCAATTTTACCTTTGTGATCCAACCAAGATGGGATTATTTGTTTCTTCCATAATGGATGGAACCTATAATTGCTTAGAGCTGTGCTATTGAACCAATGCATTTCACACAGGTCTCCCTTACTAGTTTTTCTCAAATAGGAGAATGCACACCGTAATATATGACTTGGTCTGGGATTGGGAATCTTCTATTTGAAAAGCCATTTATTCTTTTGGAGGTCAGTCACAGAGATCTTCCAAGTATGGCTGTACCCATTGGCTTGGTTCATAAATACACCGTATAATGGTTTCCCACTAAAATGTGTACAAATACACATTTTAGTATTATTTGTGACCAGGCAACCTATGACTTCTTTAGCAGATTCTGATTATATATATATATACTGTACATAAACAAGCCAACATAAACATTTAACATTCAACAGAGTGTGAATCTGACACTTCTTCCCACGTTCCACTAAATGCAGATAGCTTAGATCAGTGGTTCCCAAAGTGGGTGATACCACCTCTTGTGGGGCGGTGGAATGACTTAGGGGGGGTACTAAGAGGCAAGGGACTAGATCACTAGATGAACTATAAGGTCCCTTCCAAGTCTGTCATGAGTTTGTAGGGTAGGAGGTGGGCAGCTGCCCGAGGCCATGGCTCTTATCCCCAAGAAGTGGACAATGTCCCCCAAGCCCCGTCCCTCCCTTTCCCGATGGCTCGCCTGGAGTGGCGGGTGTCGGGCTGGATGGCCAGCCATGGCCCTTCTCCACACAGTTCTATCCCGTGGATTCTGCCCCATGTTGGCCGTCCTGCTTCTTTGCCCGATTTCTCTTCTCTTCATTCGCTCCATAACAAGCAGAGGATTGCGCAGCCTGGGCTCCGTCTCCTCCCGCCGCCTCTCCTGGCCAGCGGTGGGCCGCTGCGCCAGATGCCCTTCGGGGACCCGGACAAGCCTTGGCACAGGGACCAGGAGAGTGGGCAGATGTGGTCCAAGGCCGGTTTAGGACACGCGTCTCTTGGCCCCGAATTCTCCGCACCCTGCGGAGCCCTGGTCAGAACACACGGCCGATGCAGAGGGTCATGAAGCCACCTCCCATCTCCTAGGCGATGAGGGGATGATGGGGGCCTAGATGAGTGACTGCTCCAAGCATCCAGGGGAGACTCGCTGCTGGGGTGGTGATCTCCTGTGTCTCCCTGGCATTCTACAGGGAAAAGCTGGTTCTGGGCACCTGGAGGAATGCCAGGTGTGCCTCCACACACACACACTCCCCGGGGACTGGAGAAAAACGCTAGGGATGTATTTCTGAAACCCATCTGATGCCCCCCCTCTCCTCCAGGCTCACTGGGAGGCATCCAGCACTTACGGTCACAACCGAGGCCAAAATTTTTGTTGTTGAGTGAAACATTTGTTAAGTGAATTTTACAACCTTTTGTGCCACAGTTACAGTGAATGTCTGCAGTTGTTAAGTGAGTCACATGGTTGTTAAGAGAATCTGGCTTCCCTATTGTCTTCCCTTGTCAGAAATCACAAAAGGGGATCACATGACCCTCAAAACCTTCGTAAAATGAGTCAGTTGACAAGCACCCCAATTTTGATCACCTGACCCCAGGGATGGTGCAATGGTTTTAAGTGTGAAAAACAGTCATAAGTCACTTTTTTCAGTGCTGTTGTAATTTTGAACATTTACTAAATCAAGATGCTGAGCTTGTCAATCGAAAGGTTGGCAGTTCGGCGGTTCGAATCCCTAGCACCGTGTAACAGAGTGAGCTCCTGTTACTTGTCCCAGCTTCTGCCAACCTAGCAGCCCGAAAGCACATAAACAATTCAAGTAGAAAAATAGGAACCACCTTTGGTGGGAAGGTAACAGTGTTCCATGCACCTTGGAAGATTTTGGAAGAAGTGCAAAGAAGAGCAACTAAGATGTTTAAAGGCCTGGAGATTAAAACATAGGAAAAACAGTTGCAAGAATTGGGAATGGCCAGTCTAGAGAAAAGGATTGGGCGGGGGGACACCTGATAGCAGTCTTCCATTATTTGAGGGGCTGCCACAGAGAAGAGGGAGTCAACCTGTTCTTCAAAGCAGGATAAGAAACAATGGGTGGAAACTAATCAAGGAGTGAAGTAACCTAGAACTAAGGAGAAACTTCCTAATAGTGAGGACAATTAATCAGTGGAACAGAAGTTGCCTCCAGAGGTTGTGGGTGCTCCATCACCGGAGGCTTTCAAGAAGAGACCGGACAGCCACTTGTCTGAAATTGTATAGGATTGCTCCTGGTTGAGCAGGGGTTGGACTAGAAGACCTCCAAGGTCTCTTCCAGCTCTATTCTGATTGAGTAATTGAGGTCTCTGGCTGCTGCTATACTGCTCTTTCCCTTCCTAGAATCTTGATCATTTGCTGCTTCATACAGAAGTTTGTTAGCTATCAAAAGGCAACTGTGTGAGACGCTTTTACAATCTTTTTGACACGGCTGTGGAGTTTTTTGAAGACAAGAATGCTTTGCTCAGTGGTGAACTCAGAGATCAGGCATGACATTGCTTATTTATCAGAACTATTTGCAAAGTTCAATGAAGTGAATTTGCAGTTGCAAGGAAATGAGGTCAATCTTATTAAGGCCAAATCTGTAATCTCTACGTTTATTTCAAAGTTAACTCTATTCAAGCGCAATATAGGCCGTCGCGAGCTATACCAATTTCCGAGCTTTTCTGAGCTAGAAGAGAAAGGTGGGATACAAGATGATGATCTTCACGTTTTTTGTGACCATTTGGATATGCTGCATAAAGATATGTCTGAGCGATATCAGGATCTTCTTTTGATGGAAATTCCAGATTGGGTGATAAGTCCATTTTCAGATACTGAGGAAGATGGGGTAGTGGAGGAACATCTCATAGAGCTGCAAAATGACATTGAGCTGAAGCCAAAGTTTAAGAAACCATACCAAGAGTTTTGGTTACAGAAAGAAAATTCTGATCACTATCCTGCACTATGGAGAGTGGTTAAGAAGCTCCTTGTTGCATTTCCAACATCATATTTGGTGGAACGTGGCTTCAGTGTGGTCGTCCAACTTCTCTCCAAGCAAAGAAATCGACTCCAGATTACTGAACGTGGTGATTTAAGACTCCTGCTAAGTGCCTTAAAACCAAGACATTGGGAAACTGGTATCACTTCATCAAGCCCATCCATCACATTAAGAATTTACTGAAAAGTTGAAATAGTTACTAAATTTTACTGAGTTTACTAAGTTACTAGTCATTAAGGTTCTTGATAAATGACTATCATGTTGTGTGTGAGTTGGATTGTGTGTGAGTTGCCGCATCTCTGTTGTCAATTGTTTGATTACCTTCTCTGTTTCATCTATTTGTAGACAAGAGTTTAAAAGATTGAATTTCCTACAGATAGTAGGATTTTGCCAACAGATAGTCCAGGGCTAGCCTATTTTGATATTCAGCAGTTCTGATTTTGTCCGTAGCTTCTGATAAAACATTAAGAGCCTTATCTATTCTTTGTCCAGCCAAATCCCATACTGCCTGGCGTCTTATAATACGATTTAACATGTATATAGGGGTTCGATATCCCCAAGACCCATCTCCAGCCCAGGTAGCCCTTCCATATGTGCACACAATTCTTTCAGAGCTCCACACATCACTCCTCTCATATTCAGCTAATTCTTTACATGAGAAGTTCGAGAAGCGGTTTCTGTCTCACGTTTTTTTCCTCTTTTGACCTATTTGCTCATACAATGGAATCCCTAATACCTGGCGAGCCTTCATAGGTAAAAGGAAAAATGATGGTTTAATCCATCCCAACACACATGACCCAGACCAGTTGTTAGGTAGAATTTCATATGCTCATTTACCACAAATCCAATACATGTTTTTAGGAGCCATCCACTCATCGTCTATAGATGCTGAGTGTAAATAGGCTAAATATGTCAAAATGAATTTAGCTGGTTCAGTAGCATTACTTGGAGAAGACCAGCTTTGGTATTTTGTGTCCCAAAATCTCAAACAAATTAAGTCTCCTATATTAACAGCTCCCGTTCTCACAAAACAATTTCTTCCTACCAAATTAGTAGAGAGCATCCACGTTATTCCAGAATGATTCCAATCATTCCAGTCATTTTTTACTGATTCCTAGTTGTTATATTGCCTACTTGGGAGAGGTTATTATAGACTGTGGGTTCTGCTTCCAAGGCTTCCCAAGGCCATTGTTCTCCCATATTTGTTCCCCCACAAACAAAACAGTTTTTCACCGTTAGTGTTTTAGCTATCTCCTCAGCCATGTCAAGGAATAGGTTATTCGCCTTTGTACTAATGGGTAAAGGCTTATTAAATTTTTAAGAGAGGCATATACTGACCATCCCAGTGACTTCACCTCCCCATCAATTATTCTCTCCACTTTAATAGTGATGTAAGTGTTTGGGTCTAACCCCTGCCTATCTATGCCAAAACCATAGGTTATCATAGAAGGGAGAGATTGGGGAACTTCAAGGTGTATAGGGTTACCACTCCCCTTCCGGAATGATGTTATATATGGACACCCCATATATTTTCCCCCTGTATAACCACAGACACAATCCCATCCTGAACAGCTAGTGGATCCTGCACAAGGCTTCCACTCATTTGGGTTACCATGGGCCCATGAGAGGGTGGTTTCACACAAGTATTTATGATTAGCCTTATGTGCTTCAACCCATTTCCTATCCCCACATGGCCTACTCTTTCCTTTGCTTGTGGCTGTGCATGCATCAAATGTCAGAGTGAGTGGCTGTTTGCCCTGCTGTATCTGCAACGTGTGATATACAAAATACAATTTATCTGGCCAGCCTGCTATGTTCCTTCTAAGCAGAGTAGGAGGGCGACCAAACATCAGCTTATATGGTGAGAGGTTATGCTGCCTTCTTGGTGCACTTCTAATTGCATACAAAGCAAGTGACAAAGCATCTAGCCCTGACTAAGGTTAACCTTTGCACATGTTTCACACTGTGTTGTAACCTTCCTTGCAATACCTGCCAACCCATCCACATAAATTCCAATGCTGTCTTTCCCATATGAGTGGCATTATGGGATAACTGTACCAATTGCCAGGTCATAGAGGACCGTACATATACTCTTCCATCTGGAAGAATATACCACCCCTCCTTCACTACTGCTCTCAAATCATTTACTGCTTTGTTACATTCGGACTGTGAGTATGATGGTTTAATGCTTTCTGGTATTACTCCCAAATCCATTGCTACATTGACGTAAAGTTCTGGCAATGATTCTATTCTTAAGGCTACTACACGGGCTTCCACACCCGCAGCCCGGTTTCCAAGTGCAATCCTATCACTACCACGCTGATGCCCATGACAATGCATCACAGCTATCCTAGCAGGCTTCTGAACTGCCTCTATCGATCTCTAAAACAAATACCCATCTTATATATATTTGCCATGTGCATGCAAAAACACAGAAAAACACATACACCCCGACCTCTTGCCAGTTTACCTGAACACTCCCTTTGCCAGTGCCCCTCTGATCCACAGTGAGCACACTGGTTTGGCCCCATGCAATGCCACAGCCCATAACTCGGTCTTTTTATGCATACAAGCATCCTTTCCCCTTTTTCTCTACCTTGTCCCTATTGATGAACACCTTCCTAGCTACTTCCAACAATTCAACAGTATTTTTCTCTAAAGCACCCTCTAGCTTCTGCAATGTTTTCTGGATGTCCGACCATCCATCTACAAAGGGGGGGGGGGTGATGGGACTCGAACCCACAATCCCCAGCTTCCTGTGTTACCAAAAACTAATTCACTGGAGGTTTCTCCACCCTCCTAAGAGCTTCCACTCTCAAATTCTGATATTCCTTCAATGCTGTCATTTGGTCTTGGCTCCTAGGACACCACCCTGGATCCCATTCTGGAGCCCTAGCTACCAACTCTGGTCCTAAATCTTGCACATTCAGAAATCTGGCTCTCATACACATCCTTACAGCTGCCTTCCACTTTTCCCTTTCATCTGGCATCAACAAGGTATTCAACAACTGCTGTATGTCCTGCCAATTAGGAGCAGGGATGTGCAGTCACTAGAGGCAGGGGAGGCGGGGCCTCACCAGTCTCCTGAGGGAAAGGAAGAATTTTAAATAATTTTTTTTTAATAATTAAAGCCAGGGTAGTTGCTACCAGATTCAAAGTCACAGTGGCTTGGTGTCTGCTCTCAGTGTTAACTATGGGAGGAGGCCAGAGAACTCGGGGCCTCTTTTGCCTAAGGAATTGTTCGCCTTTTAAAAGTTAAGAAGGAGTTAACAAGCGAAAACTTTCATATGCAAAAGAGGCACTGATTCTCCCGCCTCCTGATCGGGGAGCAGCGAATCATGCCTTATGAGTTTACGTTGAGCACGCTTACGTTGGGCGGACAAGAGGAGAGTTGAGAGAGTTTCCACAGCTGGAAAAGGTGGATCAGACGGAGGGAGGGGGGGTTCAAATTTATTGTAATTTAATTTGTAATTTAATAAAAAAATTAATTTTTGTGAGGTTTGTGTGTGTGTGTTTTTTTCTTTCTTCACAGCGGTGGGGTCGGAGGAGGCAGGGGGGGCGAGGCGGTGGAGCACGGAAGCGGCAGGGATGTTCTCGCCGCTGTGTTTCAACAGGCCAGGCGTCTCGCATTTATGTCCGCCAAAGTGCCAGCTTGCCTTCCGGGTGTCCCGGCTCCATCTGAGATGCTTCTCGCCACCGTCGCGCTCCACCGCCTTGCCCCCCCGCCTCCTCTGACAAACAATCCTGATGCCCCAGCCTGCAGCCAGCCCAGCACCGAGCGGGGACGAGGAGGAGGAGGAGGAGGAGGAGAACAGCGGTGAGTCCAGGCTCGGTGCTGGGCTGGCTGCAGGCTGGGGCATCAGGATTGTTTATCGGAGGAGGCAGGGGGGGCAAGGCGGTGGAGCGCGACGGTGGCGAGAAGCATCTCAGATGGAGCCGGGACACCCAGGGAGCAGGTCGGGCGAGGGGTCGAGCCCTTTCTGCTGGCTGCAGGCCGGGGCAGCAGGATTGTTCATCGGAGGAGGCAGAGTGCAAGGCGGTGGAGTGCGACGGCGGCAAGAAGCAACATCCCCCGCCACTGTGTCCGACAGGCGTCTCGCGTTTATGTCTGCCATAAATGCGAGACGCCTGTCGGACACAGTGCCGGGGACGTTGTTTCTCGCCGCTGCTGCGGTCTTGCCTCACCAACGGTAACCGTCACCACACGCCACTGATTAGGAGTATGTGTCTGCATTATGGTTTGAAACAAAGCAACCATCTCAGTTGGCTTCGAGGAGAGGGGTCCATAATGCTGTTTCCAGTTAAGTAAACTGGGGACATATTGGAAGCAAAGTCTATACTCTGGCACCCTGCACATTTACAACCTGTGTAGCCATCTGGCTCAAAGGACCAAGAAAGTCCTGCTGCGCAGCTGCCGCCACTTCTGCTCTGGCCGCAGCCGCCCTAGTCACTACTCTAACTGGTATATCACCCCCAACAGGCCCCTCATCCTCATCACTCTCAGCCTCCTTAACCAGAACAAATAGTTGTTTCTTTATGGGCTTTTTCTCCTTATGTCGCACATCCTGTTCTGGTTTACCATATTCACCAGCTATGCCTTCCTCCCTTCCTCCTTCCACATCTGCAGCAGCCGCTCCCCCCACAGGCACGGGCGCGTTAACGGCCAGCACTAATGGGAGCATGGGCGCATATGGAGGAGGCCTCAGGTGTTCTTCCTCATCTTGCACTAAAACCTTTTTCTGCCCTTTACATTCCCTGATCTCAGGCACCTTCACTTCCTTAATTCTTTCAGACGCTGACTTCAATTTCTTTCCTTTTGGTCTGGCCACATCGAGGCACACCATTTCAGCTTGACATTGCAACAATTCATCAGACTGTTCTGCCACCGCATCTCTCCAATCTACGTACTGAAACTGGTTTGGGTATTTCTCCTCATTAGCAGCTATCCAGGAAGTTAGGTCATCAATAGTTTGAAACTTAAATGTACCCTCTGGGGGCCAACTAACAGGCATGTGGGGCTATTGCTGTTGACATAGGTATTGTAATCTCTTCCTAGTTACCTTGGGATATGGCACCTATATTCAGTATGATTAAAATAATCATCAAAACCTTTCAACGTACATTCCAACAGCGTGCAGGGCACACTGCCATTCCCACCCCCCATCCTAACACACTACCAGCGACCTGAGGCCCCAGAAGCCGGAACTCAATGGCCACTGCAGGAACTGTGCTGGTTTAACCACCCACACAACCTACACGGACTTCATTAGGAACGCCGTCCCGAGTCCAGGGAGGTGATTAGGCTCCCTCTTCTATCTTCAAATGAGGTGGGTACAACACCAGTTACATATACTCGCCTGAGATGCCTTCACAAAGCCCTGTCCTGGCCAGGATACAGTTCAGACCTCCTTTCCTTCCCTTAAGGGATCTTGGACTAGTCCTCAGCACCGGTGGCCCCAGCGAGGAACCACAGCTGTCTCCTGGAGGCTCAATCCCCCATGGCGCCTGGAGAATGTTCGGAAGTGGTCCCCTGCAGGGTCCAAGGAGTCAGGCTGCCCTCAACGAAACATCGCCTCGCTCAGTGTCCCAGTGGAGTCGCCAAAAACTGTTGTAGAAAAAATGGGACACACAAGCCAGCTCTTCAGAGAAGGAAAGTGTATTTGCGCAGGTTCAGAATAAACAATGGCCTGAACAATGAGTGAAAGTCAGGAAATTCCTTATATAGTTTAGCTTTCAGCTAAAGCCATCTGTTAGTTTTGGAAACACCCCTCAAGATTTGCCCTTGAGTTACAGGAAGTATGTCTACAGGATGTCATAATACATGGGACAGCTAACGGAGCAGCATAGCTCGTATTTTGAGGAACTGACAATATATGCTTACCAAACAGATTAACAGCCAAGCCAGCAAATGGGCTAAAATAGATGTTTTGCCTTAGCATATTTCATGTACAGATTTCCTTCTAACCCGTGTCTAACCACACTATGGTCTAAAAGCAAACCTTGCAATTTCTATATGAACAGTTAAAGCTTAATATCATGAAACCCTAGTCTGCTTCAGGCTTGAGGCCTACCTTGGTTCAGCCTGCTACCTTAGTCAGACTTTGAAAACCTGGTATCACTGGATCAAGTTCAACAATTTTGTTGAATTAACATTAACTAAAAAGGTTTTTAAATTGGATTTTGAATAAATGTGCAATTAATTGTTACAGTTTTGAACTTTACTGTTACTATCTTCCTTCCGTCGTGCAAACCGCCCAGTCACATGACCCCCCAGCCACGCCCACAAAGCCACACCCACAGAACCAGTAGTAAAAAAAATTGAATTCCACCACTGGGTGGGAGGCACTGAGGATCAGTTTGTAGCACCAAGGGGGCAGTGGACTGAAAAAGTTTGGGAACCACTGGCCTAAATTAATCAGACTGGTTTAACTGCTAATCTCTTGTCAATTATACATTCTAGCATCCTAAACAGGGTCCTAGCAACCTACCTTTTGCTGAACTAAAAGTACAATATGCTAGTCTGAAGAGAGTCATGAGCAGTGACCATTTTGTGATGGAACAAGCATGACTGGTTAGAACAAAAAGGAAGAGTAACAAGTAGGACATACGGCACAATAACCACCCAAATGCTTAATTATTTGGTCAAATTGTTATAGCTACTCATCTTACGGAATGCAATTCTGGGAGGCATACAACAATGAAACCACAAGTATAAGTAGTCTGTGACTTACAACCACAATTGAGCCCAACATTTCTCTTGCTAAGTGAAATATTTGTTATGTGAATTTTGCCCAATTTTTACAAGCTTTCTTGCCACAGTTGCTAAGTGAATCACATGGTTGTTAAGTGAATCCAGATCCCCTGTTGACTTTGCTTGTAAGAAGCTTGTAAGAAGGTGTGTGTGTGTGTGTGTGTGTGTGTGTGTGTGTTACAAAGATATAAAATCCCAATTAAAATAAATATTATAAAAACATAAAAAATACACAAAAAATACGCAAAGAATCGGCATCTAATGATGAAACCATCTGAGTACATCTTTGATTCCCTGGGAGTTCAAGGCCTGATTAAATAACTAGGTCTGGAGAGAATTCTGGAATGTCAAATGGGATGGAGGAAATCTAATTTCAGGGTGAAGGATGTACCATAAAGTGGATACCACAGCAGAGAAGGAACTTCTTCTGGGAATCACCAAATATCGGTCCCAGCTGATGGTATCCACAGCAGAGGTGGGTTGCAAATCCAGGCGCTACCTGTTCGCTTGTGCTCACTCTTGTGTGCCCGGGCATGTGGACCGCCCCCACTACCGATTCACCCGATCTGGGCCGAACCAGGAGCAACCCACCTCTGATCCACATCATGCCTTTTCTATGAGATCTAATCATTAGATCTAATCTAAGGTGATGGGGAAGAGGCAATTCCTTCAAACAGCCTGCTCCCATGCCATGAAGGCATGAATATTAAATCATTGCAGGACCTCCTGACTTGTTAGCATAGTACTTGATATGATAATAAAACTCTCTCCAAGGTAGTAATCCCAAAGCATCAATGTCATCGAGCATGTAGTTATGTATTCTGACAGAATCTGAAAAGGGAAAAAAAGAGTAATTCATCTGAATGTGACTCAGTAGACTATTTTAGGAAGTGATATTAAAAAAAGTCCTTTATAATCTGTATTTGAACTGAGAATTTTAATTACTGTTCTTTTGTTCAACAGGTTTTGTGGAAAAACACCTAATCAGAGTGAATACATTTGTTTCCAGAACAACTGGTGATGTGAAATGGAAATGCAATGCATGTCCTCACAATATAGAAAAGTTGGTTTTAAAAAAATGGGGAAAAACACTTCTTTGAAAGTGTCTATATATGCCAAAATGATTCTTTAAACGTTTTTAATTAGCACAATTTTGTACTTTATATTTTCAATTTTAAATCTTACCATGCAAATGTATTTTGCATTTTTGAAAAAAATATATGATTATTTCAAAATGCTATTTGTCTGCTGATTTCCTAAATATCTTTCACACATTTATAGGATTTACATTTTCATTGGCCTCCTGTTTATATAGCCAGGGGTAAATCAGCAATACAGATAATCCTCAAGTTACGACCACAACTGAGCCCAAAATTTCCATTGCTAAGCAAGGCAATTGTTAAGTGATTTGTGTCCCATTTTATGATCTTTTTTGCCAGTTGCTAAGTAAATCGCTGCGGTTGTTAAGCCACTCTGACTTCTCCCATTGACTTTGCTTGTTGGAAGCCAAATGGGAAGGTTATAAATAGGGGTCACATGACCCGGGAGGGTGCAACTGATTACATGGTCATGGGGATGCTGCAATGGTTGTTAAGTGTGAAAACCCATCATAAGTCACTTCAAACAGTTACTAAATGAATTATTATAAGCAAGGCCTACCTGTAATTGAAGAGGAATTTAGACTGATAAACATTTGTTCTTCTCTTTGCAAACAAATGTTCCATCCCAGTTTCTTAGTTAGGTATTAAAAAATGAGCTTTTACAAACCGTAATTTCTTGAAGTCAAGATACAGTAATAGTAGGAAATAAGATACAGCATCCATTCTCAAGGCATCAAAGTATTTCACGGAGATTCATATCAGAATATACTGTATATGCTGTCTGTTCAAAAATGGCTTCTCGTGTTGAAAGATGGCCTGTTGTTTTATGTTATTGCACATTGCTTGGATGAATGCTGAAGGTCTACTTGTCCCAGATTCTCGGAATCCTGTAATAGTCTAAGGAGACGAGGTGAAGAGATACTGCCTAGGGAACGGTGAGATATGAGGAAATATAGCCAGGAGTGGGCTGCTGGGGGTTGGCAGGGGTTTGGGAGGACCTCTAGCTAAGATTCTATGCAGTTCAGAGCACCCCCAAATCCCACTCCTGGTTGGTCCCGCCCACCTCTCCCCTCCCAGGAGTCCCCCATGTGGCCTGTTTTGGATGCAGGTAAGTGCAGGGTGTGTATGGAGGTTTGGGGAGGGCGAAAAATGGGTCTACCAGAAGTTCGGGAAGGCTGGAAATGGGCCCATTTCTGGCCTCCAGAGGGCCTCTGGAGCCTGGGGAGGCCGTCTTCCCCCTCCCAGAGGCTCGAGGAAAGCCTCTGGAGCCCAGGGAGGGCAAAAACTTCCCTCCCCCACCCTGGTGCAGGAGGCCAACTAGGCCATACCCATCATGGCCACGCCCACTCAGCAACTGGGCAGAGAACCCCTAGCTAAAAATTTTGAAGCTCACCTCTGAATATAACCCACAGTTGTATAATGGGAAAAGCAAGAGGCTTGGGAGAGACTGTGCCTAAGCAAACAGGTTGCAAATAGAGAAAATTTGCAAGGTTTTTACACTACAATCTTCATCTATATAAAATATAATAAAAAAAATGTCTGAAAGTTTTTTTCCTTGAAGACATCCATGAAGCTTCTTCAGTTTAACTGAACTGAACTGAAGAAGCTTCTTCGATGAGAAGTGAAATGTCTTCAAGGACAAACAAAGAAAAGTTCAGTTGCTTTTTGAAAAAGCACCTTCGGGACAACCATGACCTGGACAGTGACGTGCGGTGAGCTTCATGGCTGGTGAGGCAAGCGCGAAAGCCCCAGTGAAGCCCTGGCTCCGCGTCCGCCATAGAGCGGGACCGGGACCCGCTCTATAGCGGACGGTGCTGGGACTTTAAAGTTCTGCTGCCGGGGCCCTGCCACCACTTTAAAGCCATGCCTCAGCTGCCCGAGTTGCCTCGCTTCGCCGCCTGCCCGCCCGTCGCCTCCAGGCAGAGAGAAAGAGAAAGAAAAAAACACGGGTTTTCTTTCCCTCCCTCCCTCACCCCACCCCTTCCCAAAGACTGCAACTTTGCCCCTCGCACCTCACAAAAACTTTTCTGCTCCAGATCTGGCCAAAAAACCCTCGCCCCTCACCACTTGGTCGGAGAGCCAGAGAGAATTTGGAGAGACCTGCTCCAAAGTTTTCTAATGGGGAGTCTTTGGAAGATTTTTAAAGCAGAATTGGCGACCCTCGGGACTCTTCACCGAACGGGGAGCCACCAAACTGCCTTCTTCTGCCCGTTGCTGCGCCTCGTCCAAGTGGCATTAATAAACAGCCCGCCCTCCTGGGCCTCGTCTTTTCTCTCCCGTCAAAAGCTGAGGAAGGGGGAGGAGCAGCGGCAGGACCCCAGGATGCACGAGAAAAGTGGGCTGAGGGAGAGCAGTCATTGAGCGAGAAAGCTGGGGTTATTCTGGAAGGCTTCCCAAGGGCGGTCCTGGTCTGAGCTCCTGTAGGACCCTTTGAGCAAGGGGGCCATCTGGGGCCTTGGCTTAAGGATTTGGATTTGGATTTATTGCATTTATATGCCGCCCTATTCCCAGAGGGACTCAGGGCGGCTCACAAATCAAAGGAAGGGAATACAGACAGTGGGGAAACAACAAGCAAGCAACTACAAAAGAATTTAAAAGCAATCAACAACCACAAAGTTCTAGCAGGGACGGGAACTTGTCAACCCCAGGCCTGTCGGAACAGCCAGGTTTTAAGGGCTTTGCGGAAGGCCTGAAGGGTGGTGAGGGTCCGAATCTCCATGGGGAGCTCGTTCCAGAGGGCCGGAGCAGCCACAGAGAAGGCCCTCCTCCGGGTGGTAGCCAATCGGCATTGGCCAGTAGATGGGATTCGGAGGAGGCCTACTCTGTGGGATCTAATAGGTCTGTTGGAGGTAAAAGGTCCCGTCTTCATCCGCGCGCCCGGCCTCCCTGCCTGCTTGCCGGCGCGCGCCATCTCAATTTTGGCTCGGCTGCTCAGGAAGTGCTTAGTGGGGCTTGCTCGCTCCCTCGAAATTTGGCTTGCGGGCTCGAGGGCGGCTCAGTCGAAGCCCGCAGAAAGGTCCTCGTGCCCTGCCAGAGGACAAGACGCACTTCCTTTCCTGTCCGAAGATTGTTGCTTCACTCGGCCCGGAAGGCACTTAAAAAAATTTAAAAAAATAAAAAAATAAAAAAATAAAAAAATTAAAAAATAAATAAATAAAAAAATAAAAAAATAAAAAAATAAAAAAATAAATAAATAATAAAATAATAAAATAAAAAATAAAAAATAAAAAAATAAAAAAATAAAAAAAATTAAAAAATTAAAAATGAAAAATAAAAAATAAAAAATAAAAATAAATGTGCCAGCCTGCATGCCAGCAGAGGCGGGTAAAAACACACACACACACACAAATAATAAAAACAAATTACAATTACTTACATTACAAATAATTTTGAATTCCTCCCTCCTGCCCCCTCCATCTGACCCACATACCTTCCAGCTGCATCAAAAATGCAAGATTTGGTCTAGCCAGGGCCAGGCAGGCTAGGATAGTTGCTGCTAGAGTCACCACGTGGATGACTCTGCTTAAAAAGCCTCTAAACAAAGTGCCCTCTGCAGGAGGAGGTGAGAGAATCACATGCCTCATTTGCATAAGGATTTTTTTGCTTTTTAACCCTTGCTTAACTCTTAAAAGGCGAAAAATTCCTTATGCAAAGGAGGCCCATAGTTCTCCTGCCTCCCCCTACAGTTAGCACTAAGCAGACTCAGAGTCACTGTGACTTGGTGTCTGGCAGCAACTACCTTGGCCTTTTTAATTATTTTAAAAATTCTTTCCTTTTCCTCATGAGACTGGTGAGGCTCCGCCTCCTCTGCCTCCAGTGACTGCACGTCCCTGGACCTGGATGACTGAGAATCTCCATAGACTAGATACTATAATTTAGGTTGTAATTTCATTTTTGCTCACCTGTGTCAATTTGTATTGAATGGTTCAGCACTTTACAAAATATTGGTTAACCAAATTATCCAGGATTAATTTTTATTGAAGTTGTCAATTACATTGTCTTACATTGAAGTTGTCAATTTAACAAAGAATTTCCTGCTGACCAATTCTAAATCAAGCTGACATACACTAATAAAATGATAATGCATGATAATTTTTTTGTTTATCAAAATTAATTTTTTTATGAAATACGAACAAGACATATTCATTAGTATACATATTTAATGAAGATCCAAGAGAAAGTAATACACTGATGAATTTATAATAGAAAAAATAGCTATTATTAGAAAAGTTGAAGTAATTAATTTGAAAAATGTTGACATAATGTGGATTACAAATAGATAATCATACTATACCCCTAAAATAGGGCTTCTCATTCTTTGTGATATTGTTATGTGCTAAAATGATATATCTACTTGTGTCATAGCTAAGAAAACTAATGGTTTCATTGTCTTTAGGATTGGCTAAGAATAATTATTGTAATAATTTTTACTTTATATAACAAATAAACAAAGAAGATTGCAACTATATAAATAAAGCCTTTTCATTGAAAGTGAACAATAAAATACATTTAAAAGTGAGGTTCCTTACTTTTCTATAGTTCTAGAAAACTGGGGTTTATTTTTTTATTATTTTATAATATAAAATACAAAAGTACAAAAGAAAATCATAGGAAAAATAGCGGAGGGAAAGGGGAAGGGAAAAGTATAGGAAAAAGGAGAAAGAGAAACAAGATGCATTGACTTCCAATTGTCTTTGGTGCAGTAGAATAAGATGATAACATCAAACCTCAACATTTTACTTTTATATAATAGTGTAAACTAGCCATTTCTATAACAACAATGGACTTTATTTTTGAGATAACTCTCATTTCTAGTTCTGTGGTTTGTTTGGGGATCAACGTTTGGTTTTTTGTAACAGAGCTAAGGACAATCTGCCAGCTTATCAAGGCAGAAGTTCTGCCTGTGATCTAGTTTTATGTGTATAGGTTTTCAAATCTTTCTCCAAACCTTGGTCTCACTAAGAAAAATGGAAGCAGTTCTGGCAGCCATTCCAGATACGTATGCTCTAACTCTTGAAAAGACACAGTTGGAATCCATTAGAATCCACTTTGTTTGGATACGTTGGCTGCCAATTGGCCTAGGCCAGGTGTGTCAAACTCGATTTCATTGAGGGCCACATCAGGGTTGTGTTTGGCCTTGAGAGGCTGGGGTGGGCGTGGCCAGGGTGGGCATGGCCAGCTTGACATCATTCGTTTGGGGGGCACATGTGGTGCCAGAGCACTCTTCCAATAAAAAGAGGCTCACGAGCTCTGTTTTTGGCCAGGATGGCCATCTGCAACCTTCTGCCAGCGAAAATGGAGCTTGGGAGGGCTGTGTGTGGTCCTACTGAGCTCCATTTTCACTGGCAGAGGCACTGCGGTCTGGTCCTTTGCTGCTTTTAGGGTGGCCCCATGGGCCTGATGCGGCCTGTAATCCTTGAGTTTGAAACCCCTGGCCTAGGCAGAATAAAAATGTGTCCTGCCAGTGATCCAGCTTTGTGTATTTAAACTTTCAGGATCCATCCTGAATTTATTCTACACACTTCTTGGTCAAGCCAAGTTCAGTCAATGATCCTGTTAGCATGTACAGTTTGTGGCCTTTCCTTTTGAGAAACCATAATCTTGCTCTATGCATAAAGGATGATTAGTCACTCCCAGTTCCCTTGACCCGGTCTTCAAAAATACTTAATCAAAAAGAATGATCTAATTATGAAGGACAAAAGTTGTCCTGAGCATGCTGATATGACCTCAGAATTCATGCATTGTATAGTTTTGTGTCTTCTTAAATGCTTGCAAGAGGAATGTTTTATTTCACTTACTGGAATGTTCCAAGACAAAGCTTTTCAGTTTCAGTCAAGACCCTCAAGCTTATTAATCAGCAAATAACTTTTTGTTGTCTTACTTACATTTTACTGATATTTGTTGTTCATAATGTGAATAAACAAATATTCATGTTAACAAAAGATAACACCAGTTGGAGAAAAGTTTTATTATTTTGCTATGCTTAGTATCACTGCTATCATCATTATCCATATTTCATGTTGGAATAATGCAACAAACGTGAGAGTAAATCTCACATAAAAGAATCATTTACCCATTTTACCATAATGCAAAAAGTATACTATATGTACTATTTTTTACTTCCTGAATTATGGGAGAGCATGCAGTTCAGCAACCCCACGTAACGGAGTGAGCTCCCAGTTACTTGTCCCAGCTTTTGCCAACCTAGTAGTTCAAAAGTATGTAAAAATGCAAGTAGAAAAATAGGAACCACATTTGGTGGGAAAGTAACAGCACTCCATGTGCCTTCGGTGTTTAGTCATGCCAGCCACATGACCATGGAGATGTCTGGACGGCGCTGGCTCTTTGGCTTTAAAACGGAGATCAGCACCGTCCCCTAGAGTCAGGAAGGACTAACACATATGTGAAAAGGGAACCTTTACCTTTTTATGTATATTGGGATTGCAACGGTGTTTTCTATTTACTACGTGGAAGGAATACATTAGAAAAGTAAGCAAAACCCTTTATATATAACTATATTCTCAAGATATATGGCAGTAAAACATTTCTAACCAGGCTGAACCCATAGACAGTATTGCTGGAAAATCAGTCTCCTGTATATCCAAGCTGTTTTTTAAGGAGGACAGGAGACAGTCTATTCAGAAGACAATCTCTCTTTCTTAAAATAGCACCCTGAAGATCACAAACTATGCTTTGAGAATATTTATTTCTCTAATGTAACTCATATCCAACACCCTGAATGATGATTGTAAAATAAAAGGGGAAGACTTATGCCAGGACTAAAGGAAAAGTATTCCTTTTTCTTATGTTTTTTCTCGACCTTTTCAGTACTGTAATCTTAAAGGAATGATTATAGAGTTTAATGAGAGATTTTATACACTTTTGTAATATATCATCCACTCTCCAAAATTCTCAGTAGAGTGCCAATTTCTAATTAATTATTTTACTAATTTCTGTAATGCATGGAATGACAGCCACATTTTTAGGTAGATTAGCAATTACAATTAGTTAATCAGTAACAATGTCATTACTCAGCTTTAAATGAAGCATTCGTGTTATCTTAAGAGTAACTTTATAAATGCTGTACAAGTGTAATTTTTATATAGTAGTCCTTAACTTACAGCCAGCTGCTTAATGAAATTACAAACAGCACAGGAACAAGCCTTTTGTTTTACAAAGGCCACAACTTCTGGCCTTTGTAAAATGCCATACACACTCCCCCCACATAGTCACATGGCTGCATTTGAGACACTTGGCACCTAGGCTAATTCTGCCCACTGCCAGCAGTTCGATCATGACTGGCTCAAGGTTGACTCAGACTTCCATCCTTCCGAGGTCAGTAAAATGAGGGCCCAGATTGGGGGCAATATGCTGACTCTGTAAACTGCTTAGAGAAAGATTAACTTACCTTTATGGCTTGTTGCAGAGTCCCCACAGTCATGTGGTACTTTTTACCAGTTTCCAGTAAAAACTGCCCATTTGGAACAATGCTTAATAATTGCAGATTCATGTAAGCATCATGATTCACTTAATGACTGCTGCAAAAAAATATCCAGTTGTGAGTGCCTCAACTTATGACTATAATGATTTACCACTGGAAATCCATTTCCAGTTACAGTCATTAATCAAGAATTACCTGTAAATTATTTTCTATTTCCAACACATTTAGGCTTGTTCCACAGACAATTTCATAAATTGATGGGAAGGATGAGCAAAAAAAAAAAAAAAAGCCTCCAGGAGTGTAAAGCAAGCAAATACGAAGATGTTGGAAGGGAATGATTTCAAAGGAATCATTTGGTCCCATGCAGGAAACGGTATGGTATACTGTACCATTATTGGAGTTTACCAAGAAAACTACATGTATGTATAATGATTGATAATATAGTGCCAAATGATGGGTCCCTCCGATCAGATGGCATTGAACATGCTTCTGAGAAAGAACTGAAGGTTTTTCATGGTACTAACAGCATTTAGGACATGCCTAGTTTAAACCTTTTAGCATACCTTGCTGATATTTGCCATGCAGAAAAAGAAAATCCAAAGCTATAAAGACAGAATTACAGTAGGAATGTAACAACCATGATCATGGGAAAGGCCAACACAACAAAAGGTGAACTGAATCAATTACACGTTGAAATTTAGGCATCAGTTGATTGAGATGGACTGGAACTGGACACTTTCAGTCAGAAGATCACATTGATAATTACTTGGGACATGAATTATAAAGAGGGAATGCCATTTCTCTTATAGTTAGGGAATGTATAGCAAAAACTGTACTTCTACAATGCAGTCAATAAATGTGTAATATTAATTGGTTTTAGTGGACAACTGTTTAGCAGGATAATTGTCCAAGTTTATGTTCCCATAGGAGAAGAGGAAGTTAATGAGTTTTATGATCAAGTTCAGTTTGAAACTAATAGAACATAGAAAGAAGGTGTGCTGATTATCATTTGGAAACCGGAATGCCAAAGTTGGAAATATTAAGAAGACAAATGTAATTGTATCATATGACTTAGGAAACTGAAATGAAGCAGGAGAACAATTTATCAATTTCTACCACCCAATGATTCTTCATTGCTTATATTGTCTTTAATTTTTAAATTAAAGTAATTTCTAAATTACTGTGTTTAATTTTCATTAAACAATCAAAATAAAGCCTGTATATGTAGACATCTTCAATACATAGAAATTGAAGTGACTATATTATTGCAAACAAGAGTTGGAGACACTCAATTATAGCATCAAAGACATAGTCAAGTCTTGACTGTGGAAATATGATGGAATGTGTAGTAGTCTGGATTCCCAGGAGGAAAAGGGTGCATTTCAGAGGAATAAGAGGTGGATATTTCAGAGGAATAATGAGCTGAGGTGGCACAGTGGTTAGGGTGCAGTACTGCAGGCCACTTCAGCTGACTGTTATCTGCAGTTCAGCGGTTCTAATCTCACCGGCTCAAGGTTGACTCAGCCTTCCATCCTTCCGAGGTGGGTGAAATGAGGACCCAGACTGTGGGGGCGATACGCTGACTCTGTAAACCGCTTAGAGAGGGCTGAAAGTCCTATGAAGCGGTATATAAGTCTAACTGCTATTGCTATTACTATTGCTATGAGAGACAACTCAATTTAGATATTTGTGAGAGAAAGAGGGTGAAGACAGTCCATCCATAATAATTATCAGAGTTTATGATAGATTCTGAGAGAAGAATGCTTTAACTTGACACTTTTGTGTGGAAGAATCACCACATATCTTTCTTGGGGAGTGGGGGGAGGCTGACAAGAACAGGTCACAAAGTGCTCATATGCAGGTTTTAAGTTAAGCTAAGGAAGAAAAAAGGAAGCCAACCAGATTCCACAATGTGATCTTGAGCATATACCTTCTATTCTCAAGAGGAACATCAAAAATTGTTTTGAAGTCCTGAACCTCACTGATAGAGAAACAGAGAAAGTATGAAATGTATTTAAAGAAGTTGTGAATGTGAAAGGAGACTGCCAAAAATGGAGAAATAGAAGATAGCAAACTCAATATCGGAAAAAAACAATTGAGATTGCCAAGAAGACAAGCCAAAGCCAAGAAAGACAAAGATCTTAGGAAAGAGTTTAATAAAGATTTTCAGAGAACTATTAGGAGATACAAGAAACAGTATTGCAATAACAGCCATAAGACATCAAAGATGGAAATAGATTTAGAAAAAAAGGAAAGTCTTTCAAAAGATCTCTGAACTCAGAAAGAAGTTTCAGAATTGAATTGTTTAAATTGTTATAGTAAAGAATGTCAACATTATCAAGTCAGAAGGCTACAGGAATTGGTGGATTAGTTATAGAAGCAAGAGAAAGAAATCAAGTTCTAACTAAGCTATGCCAGCAAATTCAGAGAATGAGTGGCAAACAGACTGAAGTAGTTTACATCCTACAATAGAGGATACAAACTATTGTATGGGTAGTCCCCATTAAACGACAACTCATTCAGTGATTGTAATTGCAACAGCACTAAACAAGTGATACTTACAGCTGGTCCTCAAAGTTCTGGCTGTTCCACCATCCCTACACTCATGATCTGGGCACCTGTCAACTGGTTTGCATTAATGACTATTGCAATGTCCCAAGGTCAGGTGATTGCCATTTGGGATCTTGTCTGCTGGATATTTGCAAACAATGTCAATGGGAAAGCTGACAGGGAAGGTCACAAGTTGCTCCAGTAAGCCTCACCTGGCCTGCTATCCTAGTACCACACCCTGCTGGCAGCAACTATCCCTAAATCTGAAATCATTTGTGCATATTGCTGCAGCCACCTATGCCTTCTCCCTCACCTTGTAGCATCTACTTACCTGCCTGCTAGCCTGCTTGTGAGCCATCTAGGACTTGCAACTTCTTGCCAGCTTCCATTGACTTTGGTTGTTGGAAGCTGGCAGGAAGTTACAAGGAAATTCTTATTTAATGACCGATGATCCTCATTTAACAACGGCAACAGAGATGCTGAGGTTTCCGTTGCTAAGAAATGCAGTCATGTGATGTCGCTTTTTATGACCATTTAGTGATGGAAATTCTGGTCCCAATTACCATTGCTAAGCAAGGACTACTTGTACAATATCTTTAATTTCACATGCCAGCAAAATACTCAGGATCTTCCAAAGCAGATTAGAAACCTACATGGAGAGGGAAATGGTAGATGTTCAAAGTAGCTTTTGAAAAGAATAAAAAAACACAAGATATTATTGCTGAGGCACACTGAATAATTGAGAACATCAAAGAATACCAAAAATAAGTCAGTACAGATTCACTGATTATAGAAATCTTTGATTGTGTCAATTACCGTATATCTAGCTGTGGAAGGCACTTGGAAAAATGGAAATCCTGGAGCATCGTATTATCCTCATGCAACGCCTGAAGAGAGTCAGTAAGAAGCAATACAAATAGAATGTGGTGAAACAGACTAATTTCAGGTTGGCAGAGGAGTGAGTTAAGATACTCCCCCATTATTTATTTAATCTATATGTGGAATATATATTGAAGGAAGCTGGACTGGAAGAAGAGTGTGGTTTTAAAACTGGAGGAAGACACCAATGTGAGAAGGAGAGGTGTACGATCTTTGGGATGAAGCCAGTTCCTTGCTTTTATGTGAGGATTTTTATTGCAATATTATTAAGATATTGAACATACGTTGGTAATATTATTTGCATATTCTATAATCTTGACAAACTTTTAATTATGCTTTGCTTAGACTGCTTAGAGTTAAATGGTTGAAGAGACATAAATGTGTAATGAGCAAATACTAAGATAGCTTAGATGGACAGAAGATAACGGCTGAATGTCTCATTACACCAGTTGATTCATATGCTACTGAATGAGGCAAATGCTGTATTCAAAAGTTGTGAATTCATTCATTTGCTCTGGGATTATGTTTAAACAACAAGTTGCTGGTCCTAAGAGACATGTTATGCAATGGGAGAATGTCTATGGAGATTCTCAGTCACTTAGGTCATGGTTGTCCCAAAGGTGCTTTTTCAGAAGGCAACTGGGCTTTCTTTGTTTTTCCTTGGACATTCCACTTTTCATCCAAGAAGCTTCTTCAGTTCAGTTCAGTTGAACTGAAGAAGCTTCTTGAATGAGAAGCAAAACGTTTTCATGTGGAGAGGGGGGGGGAGTCCAGTTGCCTTTTGAAAAAAATTGATATAGATGAAACCTTGCTAATTTTTTTCCTCACTTGAAAATGTATTATTAGTCATGATGACATGATAGTGGGTTTTATTTTTGTTGCCAGTATAATTTAAAAAAATCCTTGATGACCTGTTTGTCTTCTAAAACTGTAAGTTTTATTTTATACTGAAATTTAACAAAATATGACTGAATTATATAAACATGTGGTAAATCATTTCTAATAGAAAAAAGTTACACATCTGCATTACTGACTTCTGTCCTGCAATTCAGCAATATTAAAAATCTAAGCAGTATGTAAAGCAAAGCAAGGACAACTAAACAAATTCTCAAATAATCTTTTAAAAATAATAAATGACAATTTAGCTGCACATTGTTGAAAATACTCTTCTTTACTCACCACCCCTTTATAAAAAAATCCTGTCTTGCATGAAATTGTTTTCAATTATTTAGGTCAAATATATGCTCAAGGCATTTTCTTTGTGATTGTGGGTTGGACAGATGAATATTGCTTATATCACTCACAAACTTTTTTCCCCACAGACTGCTGTTTGGTTACATTAGGCTAATGTGAACGGAACGTGAAGAATATGACCTAATATTATGATAGCAAAAAGAAGGTGGTGTCAGAGAATTGGAATATGCTAAATCTTTATCCTGTTGCTGTTTTCTAATATGGCTACTTGCCTATACAGTTCTCTTCCTATCTTGTAAAATTTTGCTTGCATGCTTGCCATTTATATTATTATCTTATTCCTGGGCAACAAAAAGGAGTATTATTATTTATTTATGAGACTTATATGGCTGTCTATTTTATGGGCCATAACTCTGGGTGGCTCACAGCAGTGATAAGAACATTTTTAAAAAAACATTCCCCCTGACCAAGGAAAGCAAAACAACTTTTAAACAACTCTTTTCAATCCATTAAAAAAACAACCCCACATTAGACACTTTGGGGGATTGTTGTCACTCTCTAATATACATTCCGAATTTATCCAGCTCACACCTATACATAAACCTGAATTCATGCTCCTTCGTATTCCAGGCATACAGTACATGTAATCATTGGCCCTTGTATTAGGAAAATCTGCCCCTTGTGGCTTTTGCTAGGCACAGCTAGGATCTATCAACCCAATCCCATATCCCAGTCCATGAGGTATGTACAATAGAAGTGAAGTGGGATTGATTTCACACGTTGATTTGAAGGCTGCTAAGTTTTGTGGCTGAGATCCTGGACTCCACCCCTGGCCTTGGGCATCTCTGGCTCTCTGTTTTAACATCTCCAGAATGGGCGAATGCTTCTAAACAATTTTCTACATGCATATTCACCATGAAATGTGTAATTGAACTGATGCATGGTCTGTGTCTTGACTCACTTTCTTGATGTTTCTCTTGCATATTACATTTACTTCTTGCTTTCTGACAGCCATTTAGTCTGGAGGGTGCTGGGTAGCTCTGTGACGGTTTATTGCCTAGCCAGCTGGTTGGAAACTATAATTACTTGTTTTAAGGTGTTTAACATGAAAAAGGAAAACAAAACATCCACATGCCCTGGGGGCACATACAACCACTCTAGACTATTGTGGAGTTTAGCATATGTGCCTCCTGCTCTGCATAGGGAGGGCAAGAGCTTCTCCCAATGGCCTTGTCTTATGATTTATTTCTGCCACCCTCCTGCCTTCACACTGGAGAAAGCGGATTATGTCCTATATATGAATCTTTCTGCCTTAACCAGGTCTGCTTAGACATGTTTGTGTGTGTGTGCGTGTGCGTGTGTGTGTAAGAGAGAGAGAGTCACAAGAACATGCATGTACGGAATGCATTCCTTCTCACAATCGCCACACTCATTCCTCTTTTCTTCCCTGGCCGCAGCTCAAGTCTGTGATTCTAGGTCTTTTTTAAATTGCATCCCACAAAGCTCCGGCACTTAAACCCAGTTCGCATACTTTCAAATGCTAGGAAAACAGCTCCCTCCGATCCGGTGCCCTCCAGCGGCCTCGGACTATGACTCCGGGGGGCCCCCCGGTTGGGAGAAGGCTGCAACTCCTAAACCAGACGCCACGCCACAGGCACCTGCACCAGAGACAAAAGAGCCTTCGCTCTCCGCCCCCTGGAGAAGTGCGGATCCAAATCCCCGTGCGCTTCAGCGGCTGCGAAGGCTCCTTCGCAGCCCTTCGAGGCTGACGCTCCCCGGGGCATGGCGCAGAAAGGGTGTGCGGCGGGGAAACAGGTTCCCCGGGGGTGGTGGTGAGAGAGAGATTGGGCCGGCGGGGGAGGGTTCCCCTGTTTGCCGTAGGAGCAGCGCTGGGCTGAGGCGCCCAGCTGGCCGTTTTGATTCTGAAGGAGGTGGAGCTTCCCTGAAATCTCCCTCCGTGGATTTGAGGGGAAAGAAAGCCCCCGCTTCCCCCCCTTTTCCAATCGCGGCGTGCGTGGCGAGAGAGAGGGAGGGAGGGAGGGAGGGAGAGCGCGCGCCACCTCCGATTAGCTCTCCAAGCTCGGCTTCTAGCCGCCGCGGCCAGCGCTTCACGCCCGGCTGGTGCGTGGGTCACCGCAGCGCTTGAGCGAAGAAACGCTTACAGTCCAAGGGAGCCAGGGAGAGAGAGAGAGAGCCTGCTCGCCCGCCCGCTGGGCCGGGGCTACGATTAGGGTTCAGTGGTGGATTGGTCTCTCCGGCTAGCCGGCGCGCTCGGCGACTTGTTGAGAGGCGCCGCTCTCCCGCGCTCGCTCGCTCTCGCTCTCTCCCATGGAGGAGGACGTTCTGGACAAACTCGAGGACATGGCGTCGGTGCAGGACTTCGACCCTCTCACGGGCAGCATCCCGGCCACCAAAGTGGAGCTCACGGTCTCCTGCAGGTAAAAAAAAAGGGGGGGGGAGGACGGCGCGGCCGTCGAGGAATGGATGGGGAGGATGGGCGGGGAGGTGGAGGGGTCTCCGTTGGAAGTGAGACGGCGGCAAGTTTTCTCCGGCGCGTTAGCTGCCGCGAAGGTGGCGCGCTAGGGAGGCGGCTGCTGTTTGCCGCCGGTTGGAAGTTTCTGCCCCAGCAAACCTTTGGCTCGCGCGATCGGCTGCTTGGGAACTTGTGAGAGGAAGGGGGGGAAAAACCCACAACGAAACGAGGTTCGGGGAGCCCGTCTCAAGCTAGCGGCGAACTCGGATGTCGCTCTCAGTTTGCGGAGGGGCCAGGCTCGAAGGCTTGTAGGGGTCGACCCTCCTTCCCTCCCCTCTCTCCACATTTCTCAAATAAGAACGACGAGATCGCACGCACGCACGTGCACAAGTTCCAGGGCGAGCCCGTGGGCGTGGCCTCGGGGAGCTGACAGGTAGGGGCGGGGCTCGTAGGTTCGGGAACGTCTCACCTGTAGAAGTGCGAACGGAAGAAGCCCCCTCCCGGTTGTGCAACTTGGGGTGACTGATTTAAAGATTTCCTGGAGTGACTACGGTGTTCCGTTCCAAATAAAAGTGAAGCTAGGCTCCGTTATCGTAGTCATGCAATTAGTGGGGGATAGGGAACAATCAATCAACTTTTGGGGATCAACTTTGTCAATCAACTTTGGGGAATAGGTTTTCTAGGTAAGGGATAGATCCTGAAGAGCTGCTTTGTCTGAATACCCCATTATTTTCAGCGTTGCATGTATTCTGGTGGAACAGCTGCATGTGAAAAAGCGGAAGCCTGGTATGTTCAATTAAAATGAATTATCCTGGTCTCAAGAAGGCTCTATATTAATCCTTGTGCCTTGGCCAGGAAAGTTCCAGAAACAACTGGAAAGTTGCCTCCAGTGGGATGAAGGAGTTCTAAGTTACATCCATGAGTTACATCTGCCTCGAATTAAGTGCGTTGTGGCTCCAACAAACGTAATTCGAGGGAAATTTTTACCTAGATTGTGCTGTGTAATGAACTGTGAGAGACGACCTATTCACAAATAATGAAGTAAGCATGTATTTGGGGAAGAATAAAAACTCATGGGCTGTTAAACCTGCACTAAAACGCCGTTTATTACTGTATGCTGGATGAAATGGGCTTTGATAATACCAGAAGTCTACTGTTATAAAAATTCACTTTAAAGCACTTTAAAAATTCCAGTAAGTATTACAAATTCACTAACTGACATGGATCTAGGGGTTGATGGGAAATATATGGAGTATTTCTGCATGGAGAGCTAATGCTGAACTCTTTGACACAGTTTTGAGGTGGAGGATGGAAGTTGCTGAGGACTGGAAAAGACCTTTGACTCAACCTATCTCACAGGACTGCTGCTGTTAAAAATATATGGAGGAATGGGTCTCAAATGGGTCTGCTGCAACGTGCTCTACATGGGGCAGCCCTTGAAGAGCATTCGGCGACTTCAGCTTGTCCAGAATGCAGCCGCGCGAGCGATCGTGGGTGCGCCTCGGTTCACCCACGTAACACCTATCCTCCGCGAGCTGCACTGGCTGCCTATTGGTCTCTGAATACGCTTCAAGGCGCTAGTCGTCACTTATAAAGCCCTTCATGGTATTGGACCTGGGTACTTGAGGGACCGCCTGCTGCCAATCACCTCCACTAGACCGATCAGATCCCACAGATTAGGCCTCCTCCGAATTCCATCCGCCGGCCAGTGTCGACTGGCGACCACCCGGAGGAGAGCCTTCTCTGTGGTTGCTCTGACCCTCTGGAACGAACTCCCCGTGGAGATTCGAACCCTCACCACCCTCCAGGCCTTCCGCAAAGCCATTAAAACCTGGCTGTTCCGACAGGCCTGGGGCTAAAGAATTGTTGCCCCCGTCTCGAATTGGTATGACTGTTGTGTTTTAATCATGCATTGTTTTTTATGTTGTTTTAAATTCTTGTTTGTATCCTCCTTCCCTGGTCGAGCTGTGAGCCGCCCTGAGTCCCCTTCGGGGGGAAAGGGTGGCATATAAATAAAATCAATACAATACAATACAATACAAATGTTCTGAGTGAAGCTCTCAACCTCAGCAACTTTAAGATGTGTGAAATCAACTCACAGAATTTCCCTTCCAGAATGCTAAGGTGGTGGATTCTGGGAGTTGAGGTCCAGGCAGTTTAAAGTTTATGCTATTGAGAAACACTGACTTAGAAGAAAGATGGGATAAGAATAAAGGAGAATATTTGTACTTCAGGGCTGGAATGAGGGGTCCTTGGTGGTCTTTGCGTTTGCTTGTTTTCTTGCAGACGGTTCATTACCCAAAGTAGATAATGTCATTGTGTTACCTGAATGTATATGGAGATTCTCAGTCATCCAGATCATAGTTGTCCCAAAGGTGCTTTTTCAAGAGGCAACTGGACTTTCTGGTTTGCCTTTGAAGGTAAAGGCAAACCAGAAAGTCCAGTTGCCTCTTGAAAAAGCACCTTTGTGCTGATGCTTATCCCAAAATACAAACAATAAGATATTCTGCAACCTAAATATCTCTCTTTGGAGCAATTCAGAACCCCAGATTGTTACTTACATGTAAATGCTGAATATGGTTGGTTTGCAGCATAACCAGGACTGATGTTTTTGCATAGATATCCAAGATCATCTTATTAATTGCATCATAGGATAGATAACGGTTCTCACAATTGTATTTCATAGTGATAAATTCAAAAGAATCTATGTCACAAATTCCTATACTTTGGACAGATCTACATAGGAACCTTACCCTGGGGTGAAGAAGATCACTATCTGTTTGCAGAAAACATTTGTGTGTGTTATCACCTCTATAGCATTTTCTAGCCATGGCTGAGGCAACTTGGGAATGTCTTGGGTGCTCCTCTTGGGAAGTGTCCCCCCCCCTGTGTTCTCACCCTTCAGAAGCTATATGCTGGCATTGTAGAATGTGCTGAAGTGACATGATCTGTGTTGGCAATTGATTCTCCTAGTTTCCTGTGAGACCATCCCTTCCATCTGGTTCCTGACCTGTATTTCTATCTCTCAGCTGTGAGGGAGATCAGAACCATGGCTACCACAGCCACTTGCTCTCTTGCCCCCTTTTTAAAACCACTTGGTTGTCTGGTTACCCAAGAGAATATGAAGCCCTGAAATGGACTAGGAAGCCCTGAAATTGATTGGGGTGTCCTTGGCTTAATGCATATAACTGGAAGAAATAACTCATCTCTTGTTCCTCTAAAGCTTGCCTGGCTGGGAATGTCCTTCCCAATAGCTGCTTCCCCCAGGATCCCCAGTTCCTTATTTCTTCTTTTCACATAATATTATTTGGGTAATTTACATCACTTACATGGATGTCCAGATCCTCCTCTTTACTGAAACTCCAGTTATTCAGTGGTGCTTATCCAATGACTGTCCAAATCCAGACAACCACTAGAGAGCAGCCGAGAGACATAAAATCTCAAGTGCTTGCTGCCATCTATTGGTCAATATAATAAAGAGGCAAGCAACTGATTCATATATTGAAAAATAAAAAAAAATAAAAAACACCAGTTGGCATTACAGTGGGAAAGAAAACGTGTGTGTGTTAGTAATGACTGTGCATGTCAATTAGAGGAGGATTTTCACATTATTTGACAGGGCTGGAACTTCGGCTGAGAGAACAACGAGCATCTCCCTTTGAGTGTTGTGCATTCAAGCTGTGCAGAGAAGAGCACGGCACAGAACCTTCTGGGTGCATAGTAAGGGCTTGCTATAAAAACAGTAAAGCCCAGGGCAGACTGCTGGCTCTGAGGCAGGAAGGGATGTAATGTTCCAGGGTTTTACATCCCTCTCAGTACCTATGTTGTATAACAGGGATGTCAAACTCACAGTGTCACGTGGCCAGCACTTACGGGCCAGGAGTTTGATAGCCCTGCTGAATAAGGTATCTTATGGGAGGGTCAGTTTGTTACATGCCTCCAAGAAGCTTCTTCAGTTCTGAGTGGATGGTGGGGAAATGGAAGGATTTATACTCATTGAAGACAGCTGGTCATTTTCATTGTGTTGTTAAGGTCACCAGGTTTATCTATCTCATCAAGGTCACTTGAGTGGTGCAAATGGGTGTGGAACCTTCTTGGAACTATTGAAAGGACTGGGTTGTAGATTGTAGATGATGTGGTATCCCCCCCCCCCTCTGTTGAGAGAGGGCTGTTCAATTTTGACATAGGTGGCCTCTTTAACCCCTCTTTCAAACCAGTGGTCCTCCCTGTCCAAAATATGAACTTTGCTGTCTTCAAAAGAGTGGCCTGTGAATTTTAAATGAAGGTGATTTTAAACCTCCAGGTGATCTTAATGACCTGCTAAAAGAATGCAAATGACCAGCTATTTCCATTCCCCACCATCCAGTCAGAGCTGAAGAAGCTTCTTGGATGAGAAGTGAAATGTCTTCAAAGAAAAACCAGAAAGTCTAGTTGCCTCTTGAAAAACAATCATGACCTGAATGACTGAAAATTTCCAAAAACATTTAACTATTGTTAAATTCCACAGGACATCTTCCTAGCAACATGGGTAGAAAGCTATTGATT